>NC_079432.1:883295-1165795 GCF_026213295.1 Gadus chalcogrammus
TGTGCTACAGTGTGGTGTAGTAATAGTCTGTGCTACAGTGTGGTGTAGTAATAGTCTCTGTACTGCAGTGTGGTGTAGTAATAGTCTCTGTACTACAGTGTGGTGTAGTAATAGTCTCTGTACTACAGTGTGGTGTAGTAATAGTCTCTGTACTAGTGTGGTGTAGTAATAGTCTCTGTGCTACAGTGTGGTGTAGTAATAGTCTCTGTGCTACAGTGTGGTGTAGTAATAGTCTCTGTACTACAGTGTGGTGTAGTAATAGTCTCTGTGCTACAGTGTGGTGTAGTAATAGTCTCTGTGCTACAGTGTGTGTAGTAATAGTCTCTGTACTACAGTGTGGTGTAGTAATAGTCTCTGTACTACAGTTAGGGGTAGTAATAGTCTCTGTTCTACAGTGGGCTGTAGTAATACAATCCTTTATTGGAGTTGGTGTTGGATAAAGGAATCTCCCCAATCAGATGATAGAGATTAGTTCAAGCAAACATTAACTCCAGGAAGTGCTGGAAAGGTTTGAATTCCTGCCAGCTAGGGGAATATCCAGGGTCCTGCAAACACTGCCGTCCCAGCCGGTGAAGGACTGTTTCAGTGCAGGGGAGCAGCTAAACCAGTCCGACAGGTGTACCGTAGCGTAGGGTATCTCAGGAGGCGTTTCTCTCAGTGGACAGTGTGCCGCCACACACCATCCAGTCCTCCGCGCAGCTTCGAGGAGCCGGTAAGTTATGCTTTGTTCTCCTCGCTGGCGCTCTCCTGTGATGGGAGATCACAGGACGGTTAGTACTGTGTTCCGCTAATTTAAATAATAATAATAATAATAAATGAAATTTATATAGCGCTTAATATCGTACTCTAAGACGCTTTAATGTGTGTAGTGTGTTCACTGGTCAGTGGGGGTCGCAGAGAGACCCCCATCCAGGTGTACATCGTCATGACGACGTGGTAGTGGTCATCTCAGGACAACCATGTGACTTATTGTAGTTTTGATTTAAGTTAACAATTAAATAACTTTGAACATTACACAATCATTTGGTAATAATGTGTACGTGTCCGCCCGTAGTAGCTACTTACAGTTGGATGGATTATCGCCATTCAAGTGTGTGTGTGTGTGTGTGTGTGTGTGTGTGTTTGTAATAAAATAAGAAGAGGCTGTACAAATAAGAAGTGTTTGACCTCAGTCTGATAGAAGTACTTCCTAACCCTTCAAATCAGTTTGAACCAAGATTAGGAGTTCATATCCCTCCCTAGCTAGAAGCTTTCAATGTCAGGCACATATTTACACGTACGAGGAGAGAGAGAGAGAGAGACAGAGACAGAGAGAGAGACAGAGAGACAGAGAGAGACAGAGGGAGACAGAGGGAGACAGGAAGACAGAGAGAAACATCTATAGACAAAGAGAGACATTGTCAAACAGTGAGAGAGACATGGAGACAGAGAGAGAGAGAGGGAGAAAGATATAGACAAATAGCGAAACAAAGAGAGACATAGAGAGAGACATAGAGACAGACAGAGAGAGACAGAGAGAGTGATTTGTTCTCTTCTTAATCCCAAACCTCAGACTAGGCTTGGAGACGTTAACAATGGCAGCTTTCTCCTCACCTGTGACTCGGGCCCTTCATGGTTATCGGGTTACAACAGTTTCTGTTGTTCTTAATAACTTCAAACCCGCTGCGGGTAGCAGCTAGCTAGCCTATCATGCTAGCAGACTGCGACTGCTAGCTCTGGGGTTCCCAGGTTCGGAGTAGGGGCCCCGATCAGGGCCCTGATAGGCAGGTCGGTCGCAGGCTGACTTGTGATTGATTGTAAGCTGTAGATATTTGATATATGTGTGATGTAAATACCACTATTGGAAAGGTGTTATAAAGGTCCTGAAAGTTGCGTAGAGCAGCCACACACTGTTCTCAAGTAAAAGATGTGTTACTTTAACGTAAGAAGAACTCAAGTTGTGGTAAAAGTAGACTCTAGCTACTATAGAGCATCTGATTTATTGTTGAAATAAGCAGAGTAAGGTTAACGTCAATATCAAAATCAAAAATATTAAATTGTAGCACTAGACTTGAGCTAATTACAACAAAATATTCACATTAATTGACTCATCTATTACCTGTCACTCATCAATCGGTGCATTTAACGAGTTATTTCTAACGAGTATTTCCTCCACGTAACCACACTCTGAGTCATTTCCTCAGAACAACAACAATGGATCATCTCTCTATCATGTTTGCACATAAAAACAATGAATCTCCTGTTTCATGTCTTCATCATAACTATGGATCACCTGTTTCATGTCTTCATCATAACAATGGATCACCTGTTTCATGTCTTCATCATAACAATGGATCACCTGTTTCATGTCTTCATCATAACAATGGATCACCTGTTTCCTCATTTACATGTGATCTTCACTCATCATCTCTCCTCGTGTCTTCATCCCAATGTTGTGCTGACATATTCATATCATATATAAAGGTCTATCACCTTATAATATAATTTATTCATACATATATATACATACATAAATAATACACATATACATATAAGGAACAATTTAACCGAGTTTGGAAGTGGATACAGACGTGTGGCTGGGAAATGGCATTGTTAACTGGTTACATGATATACTGGTTATTTTGAATGACTTTTTATCATGAGGGACTGGTTATTATGAGTGACTGGTTATTACCAGGGACTCGTTATTAGGAGGGACTGGTATTATGAGTGACTGGTTAGTACAAGTGACTGGTTATAATGAGGGACTGGTTATTATGAGGGACTGGTTATTATGAGTGACTGGTTATTATGAGGGACTGGTTATTATGAGGGACTGGTTATTACGAGGGACTGGTTATTATGAGGGACTGGTTTTTAGGAGGGACTGGTTAGTATGAGGGACTGGTTAGTATGAGGGACTGGTTTTTAGGAGGGACTGGTTAGTATGAGGGACTGGTTTTTAGGAGGGACTGGTTATTATGAGGGAATGGTTATTATGAGGGACTGGTTATTATGAGGGACTGGTTATTATGAGGGACTGGTTATTATGAGGGACTGGTTATTATGAGGGACTGGTTTTTAGGAGGGACTGGTTATTATGAGGGACTGGTTTTTAGGAGGGACTGGTTATTATTATCTTCCATGCTCTCTCTCTCTAATAATGTGTTGTCTATGTTGTGGTGTTGTTTTTTTTCCTTTTGTTTGAGTGTCTGTACTGTCTGTATGTATTCCCTTCTGTAAAGCGTCTTTGAGTATTTAAAAAAGCGTTGTAAAAAACTGATCTACCATTATTATTATGAGGGACAGGTTCTAATGATTAACTGGTTTATACCAGGGACTGGTTATTGAGAGTAGCTAGTTATTGTTGCCGATACTTTTATTTGTATGTCGTTAGTTAATGTTCGGATCACTTTCAATCCAACTCATGATTGATATGAACATTATGTCTCTCTCTATAGAAGATCCACCAGCAGACGCTTCTTGATTCGCTGTTTCCCTTCTTATGGTGATGATGTGATCAAGCCTCAGCCAAGAAACCTCCATTAAAGGTCAGAATGGCGATCACCTGCTATGATGACATGAAGAATCACTCATTCATTGATACCATGCTCATAATGGTGTGAATCTGTGTGTAAGAATGTGTATGAATATGAGTGAGTGAGTGAGTGAGTGATCGAGTGAGTGATCGAGTGAGTGAGTGAGTGTGTGTGTGAGTGTGTGTGTGGCGGGCTGGCTATCTGAGAGCTGTATGGCGAGGTTGACCCTGGGGCTGTCGGCGTGCAGCCTCCTCCTGCTCTACCTCATCCTGGAGTCTAAGGAGTCCTTTACAGCTTTGGCTGGCTGGAGACCAGAGGTACAAGTGATTATGAGATCAGAGGTACAAGTGATTATGAGATCAGAGGTACAAGTGATTATGAGACCAGAGGTACAAGTGATTATGAGATCAGAGGTACAAGTGATTATGAGATCAGAGGTACAAGTGATTATGAGATCAGAGGTACAAGTGATTATGAGATCAGAGGTACCAGTGATTATGAGACCAGAGGTACAAGTGATTATGAGATCAGAGGTACAAGTGAATATGAGACCAGAGGTACAAGTGATTATGAGACCAGAGGTACAAGTGAATATGAGACCAGAGGTACAAGTGATTATGAGATCAGAGGTACCAGTGATTATGAGATCAGAGGTACAAGTGATTATGAGACCAGAGGTACAAGTGATTATGAGATCAGAGGTACAAGTGAATATGAGACCAGAGGTACAAGTGATTATGAGATCAGAGGTACAAGTGATTATGAGATCAGAGGTACAAGTGATTATGAGACCAGAGGTACAAGTGATTATGAGATCAGAGGTACAAGTGATTATGAGATCAGAGGTACAAGTGATTATGAGTCAGAGGTACAAGTGAATATGAGACCAGAGGTACAAGTGATTATGAGATCAGAGGTACAAGTGATTATGAGTCAGAGGTACAAGTGATTATGAGATCAGAGGTACAAGTGATTATGAGATCAGAGGTACCAGTGATTATGAGATCAGAGGTACAAGTGATTATGAGATCAGAGGTACAAGTGATTATGACATCAGAGGCACAAGCGATTATGAAATCAGAGGCAAAGGGTTCAATGATTCATCTCCATTGGAAGTCATTGGTGGTGTTTATGAAATCAGATTTAGTGTTCATGAGATCAGAGGTACAGTCTTTATGAGATCAGACGTATAGTCTTTATGAGATCACAGGTTTAGTGTTTATGAAATCAGAGATACAGAGTCTATTAAATCATTTAGTGTTTATGAAATCAGGGGTTGTGTTCAGGAGATAAGAGGAACAGTGTTTCTTTTAAATCAGAGGTAGTGTTTGTAAAATCAGACGTAGGGAATGTAATATCAGAGCTACAGTGTACCTGAGATCAGAGATAGTGTTGTATGTTTTAAAATCTGAGTGAGAGTTCATGAAATCAAAGGTAGAGTGTACACTATGCTGCCAACTGTTAAACTATTAAACTGTCTCCCATTTCAAATTGTTGATAATGCTGCACCTCCATGCGGATTCCTTCTGTTAACACCAGCCAAGATGTACAGAACTGAACTGTCTCCGATTTCATATGTCTGTGTTGAATGTTGTTAGCCAGGTATTAAACTGGACTGTCCTCTTTGTGTCTGTGTGTTATGTGTCTCAGGACATTCCTCCGAAAGAGATGTTACGCCAGAAAAGAGCGACAGCAGATGGTTGGTCTTCAAAGAACTATAACAAAAATTAAGTTAGCAATTAAACTGGTTATCCCTACCTGATATGGTCTAGTACAGCCTCTAATGCAGCTGTTCTAGTTCAGCCTCTAATGAAGCTGTTCTAGTACAGCCTCTAATGAGGCTGTTCTAGTTCAGCCTCTAATGAGGCTGTTCTAGTTCAGCATCTAATGAGGCTGTTCTACTACAGCCTCTAATGAGGCTGTTCTAGTTCAGCCTCTAATGAGGCTGTTCTACTACAGCCTCTAATGAGGCTGTTCTAGTTCAGCCTCTAATGAGGCTGTTCTAGTACAGCCTCTAACGATGCTGTTCTGCGGTCCAATACAGCCTCATTAGAGGCTGAACTACAACAGCATCACGAGAGGCTCCTACTTGACCTGACCTCTAACCCCTGCAGATGCGACGTTTAACTGGACGTACGTGATCGACATCGAAGTGAACGGTTCCTCCGGCCTCATAGCCGCACTGAACAACATCAGCCTCCCGGTCCAACTCAACAACATTACCCAGATCAGCGAGATTCAGGTCACCACAGGTAGGGCGACCCATGTGAGACCACTGATCACAAGAACAGTACACCAGTATTGACATCATTCTTCATGTCGTTCTTGCTCTTATTGAAAGCCCCTACCTCACCTGGCAGCTGCCATGACAACGCGGTTTGTTTACTGTCCGCAGCATGCACGCCGGTGGGCGCGGGTGAGCAGTGCCGCTGCCAGGAAGGGTTCGCCTGGCCAATCGAGAGCTGCCTGGCCCACGGCGCCTGTGATGTCATCTCCAAGGGTGTCTGCACCTGCATCAACGGCCCCCCCGCCGACGGGCAGTCCTGTCAACCAATCGAATGTGAGCTGCACCCCCCCCCATTACCCGTAACAAACCGTGTGTCCTGCCACTGAGGCCTGGGCTCCTCCTACGTCTAAGGTGAACCTAGAGACAGAAACACGTCTATAGTGAACATAGAGACAGAAACACGTCTATAGTGAACCTAGAGACAGAAACTAGTTTATAGTATGTATAGAATAGAGATTGAAATAAATTAACCAATATATGTTACCAATGTAACCCAAGCGTCTCTAACACAATAAGAGCTGAGGTCTTGAGTGAGTGCCAGGGGTTAATCATGTGCTTCCAGTTAGAGAGAGGGCGCGTTCAGCCAAGGCCTCTAGGAATGTAAACAGAGGAGTCAATGTATTGTGCTTGTCCTTTTACAATGGGGATCACTTATGCCCTAAGATGAGATCTGATTGTTTTCTGCCTCATCTAATCGGGTTCAGATCACCTACCTCCTCGTTCCAATGTGCTACCTCCTGGTTCATATTTCCTGAATTAATATTTCCTCTAATTTCCATCTCCTACCATCTGGTTCCTGTCTCCTCCCTCCTGGTTCCTGTCTCCTTCCCCCTGGTTCCTGTCTCCTCCCCCCTGGTTCCTGTCTCCTGGTTCCTGTCTCCTTCCTCCTGGTTCCTGTCTCCTTCCTCCTGGTTCCTGTCCCCTGGTTCCTGTCTCCTCCCCCCTGGTTCCTGTCTCCTTCCCCCTGGTTCCTGTCTCCTTCCCCCTGGTTCCTGTCTCCTTCCTCCTGGTTCCTCCCTCATGGTTCCTGTCTCCTTCCCCCTGGTTCCTGTCTCCTTCCTCCTGGTTCCTGTCTCCTTCCCCCTGGTTCCTGTCTCCTCCCCCCTGGTTCCTGTCTCCTTCCCCCTGGTTCCTGTCTCCTTCCTCCTGGTTCCTGTCCCCTGGTTCCTTTCCCCTTCCTCCTGGTTCCTGTCTCCTTCCCCCTGGTTCCTCCCTCCTGGTTCCTGTCTCCTTCCCCCTGGTTCCTGTCTCCTTCCTCCTGGTTCCTCCCTCCTGGTTCCTGTCTCCTCCCTCCTGGTTCCTGTCTCCTTCCTCCTGGTTCCTCCCTCCTGGTTCCTGTCTCCTTCCTCCTGGTTCCTCCCTCCTGGTTCCTGTCTCCTTCCCCCTGGTTCCTGTCTCCTTCCTCCTGGTTCCTGTCCCCTGGTTCCTGTCCCCTGGTTCCTGTCTCCTTCCCCCTGGTTCCTGTCTCCTTCCTCCTGGTTCCTGTCTCCTTCCCCCTGGTTCCTGTCTCCTTCCTCCTGGTTCCTGTCTCCTTCCTCCTGGTTCCTGTCCCCTGGTTCCTGTCTCCTTCCCCCTGGTTCCTGTTTCCTCCCTCCTGGTTCCTGTCTCCTTCCCCCTGGTTCCTGTCTCCTCCCTCCTGGTTCCTGTCTCCTTCCTCCTGGTTCCTGTCTCCTTCCTCCTGGTTCCTGTCTCCTTCCTCCTGGTTCCTGTCTCCTTCCCCCTGGTTCCTGTCTCCTCCCTCCTGGTTCCTGTCTCCTTCACCCTGCTTCCTGTCTCCTTCCCCCTGGTTCCTGTCTCCTCCCTCCTGGTTCCTGTCTCCTTCCTCCTGGTTCCTGTCTCCTCCCTCCTGGTTTCTGTCTCCTTCCTCCTGGTTCCTGTCCCCTGGTTCCTGTCTCCTTCCTCCTGGTTCCTGTCTCCTTCCTCCTGGTTCCTGTCTCCTCCCTCCTGGTTCCTGTCTCCTTCCTCCTGGTTCCTGTCTCCTTCCTCCTGGTTCCTGTCCCCTGGTTCCTGTCTCCTTCCTCCTGGTTCCTGTCTCCTTCCTCCTGGTTCCGGTCTCCTTCTTCCTGGTTCCTGTCCCCTGGTTCCTGTCTCCTTCCTCCTGGTTCCTGTCTCCTTCCTCCTGGTTCCTGTCTCCTTCCTCCTGGTTCCTGTCTCCTTCCTCCTGGTTCCTGTCTCCTTCCCCCTGGTTCCTGTCTCCTTCCTCCTGGTTCCTCCCCCCTGGTTCCTGTCTCCTGTCCCCTGGTTCCTGTCTCCTTCCCCCTGGTTCCTGTCTCCTTCCTCCTGGTTCCTGTCTCCTTCCTCCTGGTTCCTCCCCCCTGGTTCCTGTCTCCTTCCTCCTGGTTCCTGTCTCCTCCCTCCTGGTTCCTGTCTCCTTCCCCCTGGTTCCTGTCTCCTTCCTCCTGGTTCCGTACGCTGAGGGTGATGGTCCATCGTACGGGGCGTAGGAGGGTGTGGCCGAGGACACAGAACCCGTTCTGAGTGTGTGTTGTGGCTGCAGCACTGCAGGCGGAGGTGGTGTTGGAGGTGGTGGTGGAGCTCCACCTCATAGACCTGGCCACCCTGGAGACTCTCCGCGCCCGGCTGGAGAACAGCAGCTTCCCTCTGGCCCTCAGTCCTGCTGTCGAGATCACCGACATCAACATCACCACAGGTACCTCCACCCTCCCCCAGGGGCCAGGCCTCCACCCTCCCCCCTCCCCCCAGGGCCAGGCCTCCACCCTCCCCCCGGGGCCAGGCCTCCACCCTCCCCCCAGGCCTCCACCCTCCCCCCAGGGGCCAGGCCTCCACCCTCCCACCAGGGGCCAGGCCTCCACCCTCCCCCAGGGGCCAGGCCTCCACCCTCCCCCCCTCCCCCCAGGGGCCAGGCCTCCACCCTCCCCCCAGGGGCCAGGCCTCCACCCTCCCACCGGGGCCAGGCCTCCACCCTCCCACCGGGGCCAGGCCTCCACCCTCCCCCCAGGGGCCAGGCCTCCACCCTCCCCCCAGGGGCCAGGCCTCCACCCTCCCCCAGGGGCCAGGCCTCCACCCTCCCCCCTCCCCCCAGGGCCAGGCCTCCACCCTCCCCCCAGGGGCCAGGCCTCCACCCTCCCCCAGGGGCCAGGCCTCCACCCTCCCCCCTCCCCCCTCCCCCCAGGGCCAGGCCTCCGCCCTCCCCCCAGGGCCAGGCCTCCGCCCTCCCCCCAGGGGCCAGGCCTCCACCCTCCCCCCTCCCCCCTCCCCCCAGGGCCAGGCCTCCGCCCTCCCCCCAGGGCCAGGCCTCCGCCCTCCCCCCAGGGGCCAGGCCTCCGCCCTCCCCCCAGGGGCCAGGCCTCCGCCCTCCCCCCAGGGGCCAGGCCTCCGCCCTCCCCGCAGGGCCTGGCCTCCACCCTCCCCCCAGGCCTCCGCCCTCCCCCCAGGCCTCCACCCCCCCCCCAGGCCTCCACCCTCCCCCAGGCCTCCACCCTGCCCCCAGGCCTCCACCCCCCCCCAGGCCTCCACCCTCCCCCCAGGCCTCCACCCTCCCCCAGGCCTCCACCCTGCCCCCAGGCCTCCACCCAGGCCTCCACCCCCCCCCAGGCCTCCACCCTCCCCCAAGGGGCCAGGCCGTTACTGACTCTGTGTCTTGTTTCTGAGTTAAGAGGGAACTGTTAATATTTTAAGCAAAATGTTTTCACTTGATTACCAGATGTTACAATTAAATAACGGCTTCCCAACATAAATGGAAATGTTGTGTTTATCTGTCCTCAGTTTGCTCTCCATTCGGGGCTG
Organism: Gadus chalcogrammus; assembly: GCF_026213295.1. Lineage (NCBI taxonomy): Eukaryota > Metazoa > Chordata > Actinopteri > Gadiformes > Gadidae > Gadus > Gadus chalcogrammus. Next base: position 892,848 of record NC_079432.1, read on the forward strand.
GGTTCCAATGCACATGTGAGGATCCGTATCGCTGGCCATGTGACAAGTGTCTTCTGCATGGGTCATGTGACAACATCACTGATGAGACGTGTGGATGCATCAATGCCCTTCCCCCTGATGAAGAATACTGCCAGCTCTCCCAACTCAGTACGTTCTCATGTCTGGTCACAGTTGACATAAAGCTGTGGATACAGCCAAGAATCTGAAGCTGTGACACTCTACAAGGCCTCAATTCTCCTGAGTCCTTAATGTAAGAGTATGGACCCATACTGGGATTGATCAAACAATAGACATGGTTGAATCACTAACTTTAAAGACTCCCTCCCATTTATGGAAGCCATTATTTTCGAAGCACTTTAGAATGTGTTTTGATGATTTGCTTCTTGATGTCAGCAAGTTATGAGGTGAATAACTTTGTGTTTATTTAAACTATGAACTTGACTTTTGTCTCCAAACAGTCAATACAACTTGTCCTTTCACGACTTCTCCACCTCCATCAACCACTTCTCCACCTCCATCAACCACTTCTCCACCTCCATCAACCACTTCTCCACCTCCACCAATCACTTCTCCAACTCCATCCACCACTTCTCAAACTCCATCAACAAGTAGGGCTTTGAAAAGAGTTGGCTTCCTGGCAAACATCAAGTACACCCGTTCTAACCTAATGTATTTGAAATGGATACTTTCCCATGATGCACCTGTTCTCACTGCAGGTCCTCCAGTGGTCTATGAGTACCTGACTACTATCGAGCTGCAAACCACAAATGTTACAGTGATAGAGGAACTGAGGAGCATCCTGGATAACATCAGCTACCCCTTCCCCATCGACAGCAACATACTGATCTCTGAGGTCAACATCACCACAGGTGAAGTTCTGCCAATGTTGTTTTATTGCTCTTTGCAGTTGACTGGGTCACAGGTTTGAAGTATCCTGTATTTGCTTGTCTATTATGTTTGAGAGATTTGTTATGACTGCAATGAACCATTTCTGCTGGATTTTGCTGTGAAGTTTTGTGACTGATGTGACCATAAATGCACGCTTTTAAGGCAGCTCTTCTGAAGAAAATGCTGCCCAATTTGTGGTACCACTAATCACTAATCCACATAGATTGGTCAATTCCCTCTGAATTGTAAGAATGCAAAATGACAAATTCTTGGAAAGACTGATCCCACCTTTCTATCACAAATGTTAACCGTCATCCACAAAGTGTATAATTTGGACCAAGTTTTCCGGAACATTGTTTGTGTTTATCTGTCCTCAGTTTGCTCTCCATTCGGGGCTGGGTTCCAATGCACATGTGAGGATCCGTATCGCTGGCCATGTGACAAGTGTCTTCTGCATGGGTCATGTGACAACATCACTGATGAGACGTGTGGATGCATCAATGCCCTTCCTCCTGATGAAGAATACTGCCAGCTCTCCCAACTCAGTACGTTCTCATGTCTGGTCACAGTTGACATAAAGCTATAGACACAGCCAAGAATCTGAAGCTGTGACAATCTACAAGGCCTCAATTCTCCTGAGTCCTTAATGTAAGAGTATTGACCCATACTGGGATTGATCAAACAATAGACATGGTTGAATCACTAACTTTAAAGACTCCCTCCCATTTATAGAAGTCATTATTTTAGAAGCACATTATAATGTGTTGTTATGATTGGCTTCCGAATGTCAGCAAGTTATGAGTTGAATAGCTTTGTGTTAAACGTTTACGTAAACTATGAACTTGACTTTTGTCCCCAAAAAGTCAATACAACTTGTCCTATCACGACTTCTGCACCTCCGTTCACCACTTCTACACTTCCATCTACAACTTCTCCACCTCCATCAACAAGTAGGGCTTTGAAAAGAGTTGGCTTCCTAGCAAACAACAAATACACCCGTTCTAACCTAATGTATTTGAAATGGATACATTCCCACGATGCACCTGTTCTCACTGCAGGTCCTCCAGTGGTCTATGAGTACCTGACTACTATCGAGTTGCAAACCACAAATGTTACAGTGATAGAGGAACTGAGGAGCATCCTGGATAACATCAGCTACCCCTTCCCCATCGACAGCAACATACTGATCTCTGAGGTCAACATCACCACAGGTGAACACAAATTTCTGCCAATGTTGTGTTATCGCTCTTTGCAGATGACTGGGTCACAGGTTTGAAGTATCCTGTATTTGCTTGTCCATCATGTTTGACGATGTGTTATGACTGCATTAAACAGTTTCCGCTGGATGTGGCTGAGATCTTTTGTGACTGTTGTGACCAAAAATGCACAATTTAAAGGCAGCTCTTCTGAAGAAGATGCTGCGCAATTTGTGGATATTTTTTTTAATGTCTAGCCCCAAGGTTGTGGGAAGCAGGAACATATGCATGAACCTTTGAGATGGAATAATGGATAAAATGTCATTCAAGCTATAGACAAGACTTCCCGTAAGAATGAAACAAATTTTAAAAATTGTATCACTTGAAATATAAGTGCAATATTCCTAAACCCCATGAACAAGTAAAGGAGAAGGTAAACATCCATCACCTTAATTTTGTAGAAGTGCAATGATTAGTCAAACTGGCGGGAAAGTTCAACAATTGGTCAAATCTGCTCAAATGTTGCATTGAGTGAACATATTTAGAAGGTACCACTAACCGACATAGATTGGTCAATTCCCTCTGAATTTTAAGAATGCAAAATGACAAATTCTTGGAAAGACTGATCCCACCTTTCTATCACAAATGTTAACCGCCATCCACAAAGTGTATCATTTGGACCATGTTTTCCGGAACATTGTTTGTGTTTATCTGTCCTCAGTTTGCTCTCCATTCGGGGCTGGGTTCCAATGCACATGTGAGGATCCGTATCGCTGGCCATGTGACAAGTGTCTTCTGCATGGGTCATGTGACAACATCACTGATGAGACGTGTGGATGCATCAATGCCCTTCCCCCTGATGAAGAATACTGCCAGCTCTCCCAACTCAGTACGTACTCATGTCTGGTCACAGTTGACATAAAGCTGTGGACACAGCCAAGAATCTGAAGCTGTGACACTCTACAAGGCCTCAATCCTCCTGAGTCCTTAATGTAAGAGTATGGACCCATACTGGGATTGATCAAACAATAGACATGGTTGAATCACTAACTTTAAAGACTCCCGCCCATTTATGGAAGTCATTATTTAAGAAGCACTTTATAATTTGTTGTAATGATTTGCTTCCTAATGTCAGCAAGTTATGAGGTGAATAACTTTGTGTTAAACGTTTATGTAAACCATGAACTTGACTTTGTCTCCAAACAGTCAATACAACTTGTCCTATCACGACTTCTGCACCTCCGTTCACCACTTCTACACCTCCATCTACTACTTCTCCACCTCCATCTACAACTTCTCCACCTCCATCAACAAGTAGGGCTTTGAAAAGAGTTGGCTTCCTAGCAAACAACAAATACACCCGTTCTAACCTAATGTATTTCAAATGGATACTTTCCCACGATGCACCTGTTCTCACTGCAGGTCCTCCAGTGGTCTATGAGTACCTGACTACTATCGAGTTGCAAACCACAAATGTTACAGTGATAGAGGAACTGAGGAGCATCCTGGATAACATCAGCTACCCCTTCCCCATCGACAGCAACATACTGATCTCTGAGGTCAACATCACCACAGGTGAACACAAATTTCTGCCAATGTTGTGTTATCGCTCTTTGCAGATGACTGGGTCACAGGTTTGAAGTATTCTGTATTTGCTTGTCCATCATGTTTGACGATGTGTTATGACTGTATTGAACAATTTCTGCTGGATTTTGCTGAGATCTTTTGTGACTGTTGTGACCAAAAATGCACGATTTAAAGGCAGCTCTTCTGAATAAGATGCTGCGCGATTTGTGGATATTTTTTTATGTTTTTAGCCCTAAGGTTGTGGGAATCAGGAACATATGCATGAACCTTTGAGATGGAATAATGGATAAAATGTCATTCAAGCTATAGACAAGACCTCCAGTAAGAATGAAACAAATTTTAAAAAGTGTATCACTTGAAATATAAGTGCAATATTCCTAAACCCCATAAACAAGTAAAGGAGAAGGTAAACATCCATCACCTTGATTATGTAGAAGTGCGATGATTAGTCAAACTGGCGGGAAAGTTCAACAATTGGTCAAATTTGCTCAAATGTTGCATTGAGTGAACATATTTAGAAGGTACCACTAATCCACATAGATTGGTCAATTCTCTCTGAATTGAAAGAATGCAAAATGACAAATTCTTGGAAAGACTGATCCCGCCTTTCCATCACAAATCTTAACCGTCATCCACAAAGTGTATCATTTGGACCACGTTTTCCGGAACATTGTTTGTGTTTTTCTGTCCTCAGTTTGCTCTCCATTCGGGGCTGGGTTCCAATGCACATGTGAGGATCCGTATCGCTGGCCATGTGACAAGTGTCTTCTGCATGGGTCATGTGACAACATCACTGATGAGACGTGTGGATGCATCAATGCCCTTCCTCCTGATGAAGAATACTGCCAGCTCTCCCAACTCAGTACGTTCTCATATCTGGTCACAGTTGACATAAAACTGTGGACACAGCCAAGAATCTGAAGCTGTGACACTCTACAAGGCCTCAATTCTCCTGAGTACTTAATGTAAGAGTATTGACCCATACTGGGATTGATCAAACAATAGACATGGTTAAATCACTAACTTTAGAGACTCCCTCCCATTTATGGAAGTCATTATATAAGAAGCACTTTATAATGTGTTGTGATGATTTGCTTCCTAATGTCAGCAAGTTATGAGGTGAATAGCTTAGTGTAAAACGTTTACGTAAACTATGAACTTGACTTTTGTCTCCAAACAGTCAATACAACTTGTCCTATCACGACTTCTCCACCTCCGTTCACCACTTCTCCACCTCCATCTACAACTTCTCCACCTCCATCAACCACTTCTCCACCTCCATCAACCACTTCTTCACCTCCATCAACCACTTCTCCACCTCCATCAACCACTTCTCCACCTCCATCTACCACTTCTCAAACTCCATCAACAAGTAGGGCTTTGAAAAGAGTTGGCTTCCTGGCAAACTTCAAATAAACCCGTTCTAACCTAATGTGTTTGAAATGGATACTTTCCCATGATGCACCTGCTCTCACTGCAGGTCCTCCAGTGGTCTATGAGTACCTGACTACTATCGAGCTGCAAACCACAAATGTTACAGTGATAGAGGAACTGAGGATTATCCTGGATAACATCAGCTACCCCTTCCCCATCGACAGCAACATACTGATCTCGGAGGTCAACATCACCACAGGTGAACACAAATTTCTGCCAATGTTGTGTTATTTCTCTTTGCAGATGATGACTGGGTCACAGGTTTGAAGTATCCTGTATTTGCTTGTCCATCATGTTTGACGATGTGTTATGACTTTATTAAACAGTTTCTGCTGGATTTTGCTGAGATCTTATGTGACCATTGTGACCAAAAATGCACGATTTAAAGGCAGCTCTTCTGAATAAGATGCTGAGCGATTTGTGGATATTTTTTAATGTTTTTAGCCCTAAGGTTGTGGGAATCAGGAACATATGCATGAACCTTTGAGATGGAATAATGGATAAAATGTCATTCAAGCTATAGACAAGACCTCCAGTAAGAATGAAACAAATTTTAAAAAGTGTATCACTTGAAATATAAGTGCAATATTCCTAAACCCCATAAACAAGTAAAGGAGAAGGTAAACATCCATCACCTTGATTATGTAGAAGTGTGATGATTGGTCAAACTGGCGGGAAAGTTCAACAATTGGACAAATCTGCTCAAATGTTGCATTGAGTAAACATATTTAGAAGGTACCACTAATCCACATAGATTGGTCAATTCCCTCTGAATTGTAAGAATGCAAAATGACAAATTCTTGGAAAGACTGATCCTGCCTTTCTATCACAAATGTAAACCGTCATCCACAAAGTGTATCATTTGGACCACGTTTTCCGGAACATTGTTTGTGTTTATCTGTCCTCAGTTTGCTCTCCATTCGGGGCTAGGTTCCAATGCACATGTGAGGATCCGTATCGCTGGCCATGTGACAAGTGTCTTCTGCATGGGTCATGTGACAACATCACTGATGAGACGTGTGGATGCATCAATGCCCTTCCTCCTGATGAAGAATACTGCCAGCTCTCCCAACTCAGTACGTTCTCATGTCTGGTCACAGTTGACGTAAAACTGTGGATACAGCCAAGAATCTGAAGCTGTGACACTCTACAATGCCTCAATTCTCCTGAGTACTTAATGTAAGAGTATGGACCCATACTGGGATTGATCAAACAATAGACATGGTTGAATCACTAACTTTAAAGACTCCCTCCCATTTATGGAAGTCATTATTTAAGAAGCACTTTATAATGTGTTGTGATGATTTGCTTCCTAATGTCAGCAAGTTATGAGGTGAATAACTTTGTGTTAAACGTTTATGTAAACTATGAACTTGACTTTTGTCTCCAAACAGTCAATACAACTTGTCCTATCACAACTTCTGCACCTCCGTCCACCACTTCTACACCTCCATCTACCACTTCTCCAACTCCATCTACCACTTCTCCACCTCCATCAACCACTTCTCCAACTCCATCCACCACTTCTCCAACTCCATCAACAAGTAGGGCTTTGAAAAGAGTTGGCTTCCTAGCAAACATCAAATACACCCGTTCTAACCTAATGTATTTGAAATGGATACTTTCCCATGATGCACCTGTTCTCACTGCAGGTCCTCCAGTGGTCTATGAGTACCTGACTACTATCGAGCTGCAAACCACAAATGTTACAGTGATAGAGGAACTGAGGAGCATCCTGGATAACATCAGCTACCCCTTCCCCCTCGACAGCAACATACTGATCTCTGAGGTCAACATCACCACAGGTGAACACAAAGTTCTGCCAATGTTGTTTTATTGCTCTTTGCAGTTGACTGGGTCACAGGTTTGAAGTATCCTGTATTTGCTTGTCCATCATGTTTGACGATGTGTTATGACTGTATTGAACAGTTTCTGCTGGATGTGGCTGAGATCTTTTGTGAACAAAAATGCACGATTTAAAGGCAGCTCTTCTGAAGAAGATGCTGCGCAATTTGTGGATATTTTTTTATGTTTTTAGCCCTAAAGTTGTGGGAATCAGGAACATATGCATGAACCTTTGAGATGGAATAATGGATAAAATGTCATTCAAGCTATAGACAAGACCTCCAGTAAGAATGAAACATTTTTAAAAAGTGTATCACTTGAAATATAAGTGCCATATTCCTAGACTCCATAAACAAACAAGGGAGAGGGTAAATATTCATCACCTTAAATATGTAGAAGTGCGATGATTGGTCAAACTGGCAGGAAAATTCAACAATTGGTCAAATTTGCTCAAATGTTGCATCGAATGGACATTATGAGAAGCTACCACTGATCCACATACATTGGTCAATTCTCTCTGAATTTTCAAAATTACCAATTCTTGGAAAGTCTGATCCCACCTTTCTATCACAAATGTTAATCGTCATCCACAAAGTGTATCATTTGGACGAAGTTTTCCGTAACATTGTTTGTGTTTATCTGTCCTCAGTTTGCTCTCCATTCGGGGCTGGGTTCCAATGCACATGTGAGGATCCGTATCGCTGGCCATGTGACAAGTGTCTTCTGCATGGGTCATGTGACAACATCACTGATGAGACGTGTGGATGCATCAATGCCCTTCCTCCTGATGAAGAATACTGCCAGCTCTCCCAACTAAGTACGTTCTCATATCTGGTCACAGTTGACATAAAACTGTGGATACAGCCAAGAATCTGAAGCTGTGACACTCTACAAGGCCTCAATTCTCCTGAGTCCTTAATGTAAGAGTATTGACCCATACTGGGATTGATCAAACAATAGACATGGTTAAATCGCTAACTCTAAGGACTCCCTCCCATTTTTAGAAGTCATTATTTTAGAAGAACTTTATAATGTGTTATGGTGATTTGCTTCTTAATGTCAGCAGGTTATGAGGTGAATAACTTTGTGTTAAACTTTTATGTAAACTATGAACTTGACTTTTGTCTCCAATCAGTCAATACAACTTGTCCTATCACAACTTCTGCACCTCCGTCCACAACTTCTCCACCTCCATCTACCACTTCTCCACCTCCATCAACCACTTCTCCACCTCCATCTACCACTTCTCCAACTCCATCAACCACTTCTCCACCTCCATCAACCACTTCTCCACCTCCATCAACCACTTCTCCACCTCCATCAACCACTTCTCCACCTCCATCAACCACTTCTCCACCTCCATCAACCACTTCTCCACCTCCATCCACCACTGCTCCACCTCCATCAATCACTTCTCCACCTCCATCAACCACTTCTCCACCTCCATCAACCACTTCTCCACCTCCATCAACCACTTCTCCACCTCCATCAACCACTTCTCCACCTCCATCAACCACTTCTCCACCTCCATCAACCACTTCTCCACCTCCATCAACCACTTCTCCACCTCCATCAACCACTTCTCCAAATCCATCCACCACTTCTCCAACTCCATCAACAAGTAGGGCTTTGAAAAGAGTTGGCTTCCTGGCAAACATCAAATAAACCCGTTCTAACCTAATGTATTTGAAATGGATACTTTCCCATGATGCACCTGTTCTCACTGCAGGTCCTCCACTGGTCTATGAGTACCTGACTACTATCGAGTTGCAAACCACAAATGTTACAGTGATAGAGGAACTGCGGAGCATCCTGGATAACATCAGCTACCCCTTCCCCATCGACAGCAACATACTGATCTCGGAGGTCAACATCACCACAGGTGAACACAAAGTTCTGCCAATGTTGTGTTATCGCTCTTTGCAGATGACTGGGTCACAGGTTTGAAGTATCCCGTATTTGCTTGTCCATCATGTTTGACGATGTGTTATGACTGTATTGAACAGTCTCTGCTGGATTTTGCTGAGATCTTTTGTGACTGTTGTGACCAAAAATGCACGATTTAAAGGCTGCTCTTCTGAAGAAGATGCTGCGCAATTTGTGGATATTTTTTTATGTTTTTAGCCCTAAGGTTGTGGGAATCAGGAACATATGCATAAACCTTTGAGATGGATTAATGGATATAATCTCATTCAAGCTATAGACAAATCTTTCAGTAAGAATGAAACATTTTTAAAAAGTGTAACACTTGAAATATAAGTGCCATATTCCTAGACTCCATAAACAAGCAAGGGAGCGGGTAAATATTCATCACCTTAAATATGTAGAAGTGCGATGATTGGTCAAACTGGCAGGAAAGTTCAACAATTGGTCAAATTTGCTCAAATGTTGCATCGAATGGACATTATGAGAAGCTACCACTGATCCACATACATTGGTCAATTCTCTCTGAATTTTCAAAATTACCAATTCTTCGAAAGTATGATCCCACCTTTCTATCACAAATGTTAAAGGTTGGGTATGCGATTTGCGAAACGCCAGCAGATTTTGAAAATACACAACTCAAATGGTCCTACCCCCTCTCCTTCAACGCTGACTCTGACTCCACCCATTCCAAGTACCTGGACGCGCAATCATGCACGAGCGCGAACAGAGATGCGCGAGAGCGAGCCAGGCTGGCGTAGGTTTTCGTTTAACAACATGGCACTACATTCAGCTGTAAGTTGCACCCAGTACCGCGGGAAGTAGGGGTGCTGGGGGTGCTGCAACACCCCCTGTCCGAGGCCCTGTCTTATCACAGAAAACGATAATTTCTAAAAAAACTCCGGCCAAAGTGGAGATTTCTGAAAACGGCGGTTATGTGTTGTCGTGTCAACGGGGAGAAACGGGATTTTAGGTTCTGAAGCGTCACATTATGCACCAGGAAATGCTTAACGTCATGTGAGCGCCCGCTGTACCGTATTGGTCCGAATATAAACACAAACCCCATTGTAAGACGACCTATATTTGGAAAAAAGATTTGAAGACCAGATCTTGTTTTTATGAATAAATAAATTGTATTCATTGAAATAATATACGAAAATAAAAAGGCATAGAATAAAACACTGCATTGCCACTAAACAGTAGTGCAAATAGGCCGTACTGATGTGTACACCAAAGACTTCCTGACACTCCTCTGCCCCGCTGTGTTCGCTCTGGCTGTGGTCGCTCCGAACTGTTTCGGCCCGTGGCAAAGCGAGTCATCCTCGCTGCTGTCCAAGGCATTTTGAGACGCAGCATTTATTTAATGCTCATATGACCTAGTGCTGAAAAAAGGTTATATGAAAAAGTGTGAGGGTAGCGGTGGTGCGCTAAACTTGTTCTGTGAGCAGCTGGATGTGAACCATGGTGTGAAGGAAGTGAACACAACGATCGATTTTCAACTGTGCGCGCATGCACTGGTGTAATTGAGCTGCGCTGCTATATATCTTTTTTATCAATGTAACGAGTTGCGAGTCTAGTGCAGGCTGAGTTTTTTTTTTCCAGCACCCCCTGCTGAGAATACGTTCTCGCGGCTATGGTTGCACCAGATGTTATAATCATTAAACGGTCACATAAATCATTACTATTTTTAGAAAATGTATGTTTGTTTCATATAATTGTATTGGAAGTCCTGGTTTTCACTAGGGTTGCTGCGGTGTGGACATTTTCACAGCGAGTAATACACTCGTCTCAACACCGGTATTACCGAGCATAAACGGTATAAACTTTGAAACTAGGTCAACCGCCACACAAGCATCGGTTTTTAGACCCTTCTCGCCAACGTTCGAAAGCAGCGCCTAGGATTATTCTTGATTTCAGTTTTTCTCTTTCAGTGTTCTTATTATCAATTACTCTCTGAAAAAGAGTTTTCCTTCTCTTTGCTGGAGGTGGTGGTGGTGGTGGTGGGGATGGTGGCGTCTTGTCTGCCATGGAAATTGTCTTCTACTGCTAGGTCCAAATGTGGATTAACTAGTTCCAGTAGCTACCGCAGGATAACAACAAACAGGAGCTTGCTCTGGGTCACGAGCTCTGGGTCACGAGTACTGCACGAAGGGGTCGCGCGCGGGGGAGGGGGAGTGCAGTACGACCGTTTGATTGCCGTACTTACTGTCCAATGCAACTCGGTGGCAATGGAAATGATTGGCTGGAGTTTTTCGAGCCCTGCCCGTTCCACAGATGATTGACTTGTTTAATTTTCATGTCAGTACTTCTAACTCAGTGGCTGTAAGCGGGTTATGATAAGAATTTCAAGTAATTTTGCAAAAATGGCCAAAAAAGCAAATTCCATACCCAACCTTTAATCGTCATCCACAAAGTGTATCATTTGGACCAAGTTTTCCGTAACATTGTTTGTGTTTATCTGTCCTCAGTTTGCTCTCCATTCGGGGCTGGGTTCCAATGCACATGTGAGGATCCGTATCGCTGGCCATGTGACAAGTGTCTTCTGCATGGGTCATGTGACAACATCACTGATGAGACGTGTGGATGCATCAATGCCCTTCCTCCTGATGAAGAATACTGCCAGCTCTCCCAACAAATCCCACTCAGTACGTTCTAATAGCTCAACAATTCACCTCCCAACAATTCAAAGTTCATTCTTTACTAAAAACAATTACTTATTATTTTCACTTTTTTCCAAAACAGATCGCACTTTTTGTCCTTTACCCCCCTCTCCTCCACCCTCCTCCACCCCCTCTCCTCCACCCACCTCCACCCCCTCTCCTCCACCCACCTCCAACCCCTCTCCTCCACCCTCCTCCACCCCCTCTCCTCCACTCACCTCCACCCCCTCTCCTCCACCCTCCTCCACCCCCTCTCCTCCACCCACCTCCACCCCCTCTCCTCCACCCTCCTCCGCCACCTCTCCTCCACCCTCCTCCACCACCTCTCCTCCACCCTCCTCCACCACCTCTCCTCCACCCACCTCCACCCCTTCTCCTCCACCCTCCTCCACCACCTCTCCTCCACCCACCTCCACCCCTTCTCCTCCAACCACCTCCACCCCCTCTCCTCCACCCACCTCCACCACCTCTCCTCCACCCACCTCCAACCCCTCTCCTCCACCCATCTCCTCCACCTCCGCCAGCTCTCCTCCACCCACCTCATTACCACCACCCACCACCACTCCTCCAGCAACCTCCACCACCTCTCCTTCAACCACATCCACCACTTCTCCTCCACCCTCCTCCACTCCAAACACCTCCACCACCTCTCCTCAACCGAAGTCCACCACCTCTTCTCCCGTCTTCACCCCCATTCCTCCAACCACCTCCACCCCCTCTCCTCCACCCACCTCCACCCCCTCTCCTTCCACGACCTCCACCCCTTCTCCTCCAACCACCTCCACCCCCTCTCCTCCACCCACCTCTACTCCTCCACCCACCACCCCCTCTTCTCCCGTCTTCACCCCCTCTCCTCCAACCAGCTCCACCCCCTCTCCTCCACCCACCTCCTCCACCTCCGCCACCGCTCCTCCTCCTGCCTCCACCACCTCCTCCACCTCCACCACCTCTCCTCCACCCAACTCCACCACCTCTCCTCCCCCCACCTTCACCCCCTCTCCTCCACCCACCTCCACCCCCTCTCCTCCACCCACCACCACCACCTCTCCTCCACCCACCTCCACCACCTCTTCTCCACCCATCTCCACCCCCTCTCCTCCCCCCACCTTCACCCCCTCTCCTCCACCCACCTCCACCCCCTCTCCTCCACCCACCACCACCACCTCTCCTCCACCCACCTCCACCACCTCTCCTCCACCCACCTCCACCACCTCTTCTCCACCCACCTCCACCCCCTCTCCTCCACCCACCTCCACCACCTCTCCTCAAACCACCTTCAACCCCTCTCCTCCACCCACCTCCACCACCTCTCCTCCACCCACCACCCCCTCTTCTCCCGTCTTCACCCCCTCTCCTCCACCCACCACCACCACCTCTCCTCCACCCACCTCCACCACCTCTCCTCCACCCACCTCCACCACCTCTCCTCCACCCACCTCCACCACCTCTCCTCAAACCACCTTCAACCCCTCTCCTCCACCCACCTTCACCCCCTCTCCTCCACCCACCTCCACCCCCTCTCCTCCACCCACCTCCACCCCCTCTCCTCCAGCCACCTCCACCACCTCTCCTCCAACCACCTCCTCCACCTCTCCTCCACCCACCTCCACCCCCTCTCCTCCACCCACCTCCACCACCTCTCCTCCAATCACCTCCACCCCCTCTCCTTCCACCACCTCCACCACCTCTCCTCCACCCACCTCCACTCCTCCACCCACCACCCCCTCTTCTCCCGTCTTCACCCCCATTCCTCCAACCACCTCCACCACCTCTCCTCCACCCACCTCCTCCACCATCTCTCCTCCTGCCTCCACCCCCTCTCCTCCACCCACCTCCACCACCTCTCCTCCAACCACCTCCACCCCCTCTCCTCCACCCACCACCACCACCTCTCCTCCACCCGCCTCCACCCCCTCTCCTCCACCCACCTCCAGCCCCTCTCCTCCTCCTGCCTCCACCACCTCTCCTCCACCCACCTCCACCACCTCTCCTCCACCCACCTCCACCACCACTCCTCCTCCCACCTCCACCCTCTCTCCTCCACCTACCTCCACCACCTCTCCTCCACCCACCTCCACCACCTCTCCTCCACCCACCTCCACCCCCTCTCCTCCAACCACCTCCACCACCTCTCCTCCACCCACCACCACCACCTCTCCTCCACCCACCTCCACCCCCTCTCCTCCACCCACCTCCACCACCTCTCCTCCACCCAACTCCACCCCCTCTCCTCCACCCACCACCACCACCTCTCCTCCACCAGGTAAGACTGAGAAGGTGGTTAACTCAAATCCAACCCGGTTGCACGACTACCTTTGTAGTGTGAGAATCTGGAGGAAACATTTCATTATTAATTACTAAAGTATCACAAGCTCAGATTCACACACGAGGCATTGGTTAAACGGTTGTCGTAGCAACAGAAAGATGTTGTAGATGAGCCAAAGTAGGTCAAAGATGATGATGGAGGACGGAGGATGTGATAGATGACACTCACTGCAATCATGTGAAGGATATGACGCGTGTTCTCTTGTGCCTTTCAGATGAGATCGAGGTGGTCATGTTAATGACCCTAGACCTGACCTTCACTCCAGAACTGAGTAATCCAACGAGCAGCCAGTTCATAGACCTGAGAGGAAGAGTACAGCCAGTGGTGGGTCTATGTTCGGCCACATTCTGTTCTGTAGACGTGACAGACCTGAACTCACAGTCTGCTTCTCTCACAGCTGGAGGCAAACTATCGATCGCTCACAGGATTCAGGTCGATTAATGTGCGAGGATTCAGGTACCATGTTATTATATGATGCATAACCATATCAATACCATTTTCATAGGTATTATAGTATATATATATATATATATATATATATATATATATATATATATATATATATATATATATATTAGTGCTGTCAACCAATTCAAATATTTAATCGCGATTGATCGCATTAATGTCATACTTAGCTAAAAAAAAAATTCTACGCTAAATATCCCTTGATTTCTTTGTACCATTAATTGTTCTCATTTTAATGCTCTTATCAACATGGTGAAGTGCATCGGCTTGCCTTCTGCAAATGTTTTTTTATTGATAACAACATTGGCATATACTGATCAAAACAGGACGATACAAAAAAACAGCCTATAGTGCAATTAAACTATGAACATACAAACATACTGCCTTGAACATAGCAGTCAGGCTGCTGCTTCTTTGTTTTTAAAATAAATAATAATAAAAAAAATAAAAAAAATGTGCATTAATCGCGCGATAAAAAAATTAACGCTGTTAAAATTGGTTTGCGTTAGCGCCGTTAATAACGCGTTTAACTGACAGCACTAATATAAATATATATATATATATTCAGATCGTAGATTACATCCTACATGATGGAGCTGGATGCTAACGGGATGCTAACGGACTGTTCTGTTTGCCAGCGCGGGAAGTGTCGTCGTCGACTTCACGATCAGGACGACCACGGTGGTTGATGAAGAGTTGACGGCCGCCAACGACAACCTGGAGCAGAGCTTTGAGCCCATCGCCGCGGTGCTGGGCTTAACCACCGAACCCTTCATCAGTCAGTCAAAGAGAGGATGGAGACTCATGATACTGATACTCATATGATACTGACACTCAAATGATGCTGATACTCATATTATAGATACTTATACTCATATGATGCTTCTTCTTCTTTTCACTGAAGCGTTTATATGACAGTTTCCCATTTCATTACACAGTCCTTTGCATTGTTGTTGAAAACTGCAAGGTCTTTTGGGCTGCAGGGGTTGGGTAGTAGAGTGCAGACAAGGCAGTGCTCCATTGTGTGGTCTGCTTCTCCACATTCACAGGTGGTTGGGCCTGTCTTGTAGCCCCATCTGACCAGAGCATCTTTGCTTTGGATCGTCCTGTTCTTGTTCTGAGGCGGTTTAGTGTTTTCCATTGGGTCCATGATGCTTCTGCACCAGGGGGTAGTTTTTCAGTGGGGGGTATTCCCATGCCAGTTGGAGGTGGGTCATTCTCAAGTTTTTCCATCCAGAGTTGGATTCTGGTTTCTTCCCGAGACTTTGTTAGGGGCTGGACATGGCTGAGAAAGCTTCTTCTTGACTTTAGCCATTGGGCCGGAGGGTGACATCCATGGAGGAGATGGCGTTCATCGATTGCAGATTTTGTTTTCTCGACTCGGCTGGTAACTTTCCGTCTAATATCAGAAGGGGCAATGCCAGCAAGGAGGTGGAGGTTGCTTGTGTTGGTGGGTTTCAAGCAGCCAGTGATCAGACGGCAGGTGTTGTTCAATGCTGAGTCAAGTTTCTTGGCATGGGTTGACCTCTCCCAAACAGGACATGCATATTCCGCAGAGGAATAGCACAGGGCCAAGGCAGTAGATTTTAATGTGTGTGCTGTGGCTCCCCATTTGGAGTTGGTCAGTTTCCGTAGGATGTTGTTTCGGGAACCGACTTTGGATTTTGTGTTTTTGATGTGTTCCTTAAGGGTGAGGGTACGATCCAGGGTTACTCCAAGGTAGACGGGGTTGGTACAGTGCTCAAGTGGTGTTCCAGACCATTTGATGTTAAGTGGTCGGTTGGCTTCACGGTTCCTAAGATGGAAGGAGCAGACTTGGGTCTTTTCAGGGTTGGCATGTAGGTGGTTGTGCTCGTAATAGAGGAGTAGCTGATCTAGGGCTGTGATGAGGTTTGCTTCTACTGCTTCAAACGAGTTCTCTTGAGATGTTACACAGAGATCGTCGGCATAGATGAAACGCTCGGTATCCTGGTCCATTGGCTGGTCGTTGGTGTAGATGTTATATAGGAGTGGGGCCAGCACGCTACCTTGAGGTAGGCCATTTCGTTGTTGTCGCCAGCGACTCTGCTTGTTATTCAGGACAACAAAGAAGCGCCTGTCTTTCAGGAGGGCTCCGATGAGGTCTGTGAGTGCCAGGTCTTTTGTCAGCTCCAAGATCTTTTTAAGGAGGAGGCGATGGTTCACAGTGTCATATGCGGCAGACAGATCAACAAAGACAGCTCCTGTTACCAGTCCTTTCTGGAATCCATCCTCAATGTGTTGAGTGAGCTTCAGGAATTGGCTTGTTGTAGATTTGCCAGGTCGGAATCCGGCTTGTTGAGGGATGATGGCTGGTTCAGCAACAGGGGCAAGCCTGTTGAGAATCAAGCGTTCAAACAGCTTGTAGAGGTGGCATAGCAGAGAGATTGGGCGGAAGCTATTTGCATGCGCTGGATCTTTGACCGGTTTGAGAAGGGCAATAATCCTGGTTTTCCTCCAGATCTTTGGGATGGTTTTTGTCAGCATGCATCTATTCATCAGCTGGAGAATCCATTTCCTCATCAGAGGTCCAAAATATTTTATCTCTTCCGTGAAAATGTTGTCCAGTCCGATGGCTTTACCGTTTTTTAAGGTGTTGATGCTGGTATTGAGCTCTTCAGGGGAGAACGGCTTAGTCAGTCCCATAGTTTGGGAGTGCTTTACTCGGTCTACCTTTGGTCTGGGCTGTTTGGTGGTGGGTTTCCCATTGAGCAGCAGCTGGTGCGCAACTTGGTTGGCCGTGGTAGTATACTGTTGCTGGGTTGGGGTTGATGGGTCGTTGCTGATTTTTCGGATGAGGCTCCATGCCTTTTTGCTGTTCTTTGACATATCAGTTGTCTCCAGCAGGTTTTTCCACTTCAGCTGGCGGCATTCTGAAATAGAGGTCATGAGTCTCTCACCTACTTCGGTGGTAGTTTCAGCAAAGGGGTCCGATTCATAGAGCTGTTGGTATTGCTCATAAAGTTCGGTACTTGTGGCGTCCAGGCCTGGGATGTATTGAGTGCGGCAGCCTCTTGGGATGTTCTTGCGGGCTGCTTCATTCACAAGCTTGGTGAACTTGTCATAGTTCCTGGGGTCTGCTGGGAGGTGGGCAATCTTCCTTGCGAGATCTTCTTGGAAGCCAGGCCATTTTGCTTTTCCAAAGTTGAATCTTCTTCGGAATGGAACTGTGGCTGGGGTTATTGCAGCGTTGACTGTGATGCAGATGGGACGGTGTTGGGTCCTTGGCAGTGGCTCCAAGACTAGCTT
This sequence comes from Gadus chalcogrammus, assembly GCF_026213295.1. Taxonomy (NCBI): domain Eukaryota; kingdom Metazoa; phylum Chordata; class Actinopteri; order Gadiformes; family Gadidae; genus Gadus; species Gadus chalcogrammus. The sequence goes on from NC_079432.1 coordinate 910,439, forward strand.
TTTGCTTAATCCAGCGATCTTGTGGCTGACAAACGCAATATCAGGGTTGTAGCCTGCTCTCCATCGTCCGCTGTTGAAGGACTTTGGTTGTTTTGCGTCGTGGATCAGATTAAGCTGGCAGTTTTCGGCCCACATTTCCACTGCATCTCCATCTTCGTTGTTGTTGGTGTATCCCCATTGCGTGCTGTGGCTGTTGAAATCTCCTATCACAATCTGCGGTTTTCCAGATGGTGGTATTTCAGGCATCTCCATGGGTATGGGTGGTGGTTTGTAGACTGAGGTGACGGTGACTCCTCTCAGCTCAGTGGTTAGGACTTCAATGTTGTTTTCATCGCTCCTTGTTGTTGATTCGACGATTGTGCCATTTTTTGCTAGCATGATGCTGCCATATTTTTCATGTGGTCTTTCTATGAGGGCGGTCATACCTTCCACTCGAGGGCGAGGATTTTTAGGTCCGCGGTGGGTTTCCTGTAGGCAGAGAATATCGCACTGGTATTCTTTGCAGAGTTTTGCAACAAGTTCTTCTTTAGTTGCAGACAGTCCTTCAACATTCAGAGATATGATGGTCAGCGCTGGCCTTGGAGGCTGGCATTGGCCTCTCTTCCTGCTCCGGACTGGAGGGCTCCTGTCATTTGTTGAGCTTCTGGACATCATTGTCTTTCACTCGGCTTCAGTGTGTTCGGTAGAATTCGCAGGTTTATTAAGACCTGACAGGGATCGCGAACGTGAACGCTTCTACCATGATCCCCCATATGATGCTGATACTCATATTATAGATACTTATACTGATATTATAGATACTTACTCATATTATAGATACTTATACTCATATGATACTGATACTCATATTATAGATACTGATACTCATATTATAGGTACTTATACTCTTATTATAGATACTTATACTCATATGATACTGATCCTCATATTATAGCTACTTATACTCATATGATACTGATACTCATATTATAGATACTTATACTCATATGATACTGATACTCATATTATAGATACTTATACTCATATGATACTGATCCTCAAATTATAGATACTTACTCATATTATAGATACTGAAACTCTTATTATAGATACTGATCCTCATATTATAGATACTTATACTCATATGATACTGAAACTCTTATTATAGATACTCATACTCCTATTATAGATACTTATACTCGTATGATAGATACTTAAAGTATAAGTATCTATCAGATGAGTTTAAGTATCATATGAGGATAATACAGATGAGATACGTAAACTCACTCATGATACTTATACTCATATGATAGATACTTATACTCATGATAGATACTTATACTCATATGATAGATACTTATACTCATATGATAGATACTTATACTCATATGATAGATACTTATACTCTTATGATAGATACTTATACTCTTATGATAGATACTTATACTCGTATGATAGATACTTGTACTCGTATGATAGATACTTATACTCGTATGATAGATGCCCCTGCACATAATCCTGTGATATTGATGTTTGTGAACGTCTCCACTCTGCCCTCCCCTGACAGGCCCTGACCCCATCACCTTCCCCAGCCCGGTGTACACGGGCCAGGCCCGGACACTGACCTGTGGACCCCCGCCTCCCCAGGCGGGCATCAGGGTGGTGACCGGCGTCTCCTGGACTCTGGGCACCAATCCCGTCCAGAACCGAGGCCGCTTCCAGATAACCAGTAGCGCCACAGGCTCCATGCTGACCATCAGCAACCTGGTCCCCTCGGACAGGGGTGAGTCCCCGGGCCCCCAGCACTCACCTCCACGCCGTCAGCATCGCCCATGTGTTGAGTGGTCATGTCCGCCTCTGTGCCTCTTGTCATCGGTTTGTCTCAGGTGCATTCACCTGCACGCTGGTGAGCGGAGCTCTGAGGTTCATCCAGCGTGGGCGCTTCACCACGGCGACCCTCCTGGCAGCTCCCGTCCTCCTGGTCAAGAGAGAGAGCAACGCCGCCTGTAGGGGCGGCGTCGTTACAGATACGCCGCGGAGATGCTGTGTCCAGCCGCCCTACAGGGCCCAGTGGGTCGGTGTGACACCAGGTAAGCACCACCCTACAGTCACAGCTCCAAGGACATCCCAGTTAATGTGGTGAGTGCTGCAAGCAGCGCTCAACTCTTGTTGTTCTTAGTCTTTCTTTTTTCTTTCTTTCTTATGCTCTACAAACTTTGGGGCCTTACTCCTTCCAAAAAAATGGAGAGACTACTGTAACGGGTTCAGACGAGTCAGGACACAGTTCTTGGTGAAAATGAAGTGAACTCCGGTTTATTTCCCGTTCGTGGCAAATAAACACAATGTACATGAACACATGGACAACGACGAATGTTCGTTCAGTCCGTCCCGTGGTCTAGCGACGCTCTCTCTGGCTCGCAGAGAGCGTCTTCCTTCTCTCTCTCCCAACCCTCACTGAAAGACAAGCAGGCACATAAATACCCACTTCCTGATTGGGTCTGATTGCAGACACCTGTCCGCAATCAGACCCCATCACCCCAGCAGACCCGGTGCTCCATACTCCCCCTGCAGGCCAGACGCCCCCCACCTCCACAGCTACCTTTCCACTTTTAAAATGTTCAGATTAGGTTGCAATACACGCTACTATTCAAATGTTTTAAATATTTCTAACTCTTAGATACTCTTAGAAGATATTCTACTTTTTAAATATTATTTTTTATAATGGAAATCAGCCTTTAACCTTCATACAAACATTTTGAACTCTTTACGTCTTAAACTATGTGGTTTTAGAAAAATATTTTCTCAGGCTCACTTTGAACTACAGCACTCACAACACATTCTCTGTAGGAAATGTATTTTTTAGTACAGTCCTACCATCAGGTAACGTCCTAGCTTCAGAAAAAGCCTTTATGTACGTCAAGTTTTGTATCATAAAAAGAAAAAAAATAGGAATACACAGGATGTGAATGTTCCCGCCCTTTGTCCACCAGGAACAGTGCAGGAGAGCGTGGAGCAGGGAAACAACTGTGTGCAATATGACTACAGGTTCGACTGCACTCCCACCACGGTTACCACCATCTGCCGCGTCATAGGCATCCCCGGCTTCCAGGCCAGCAGCCGGCTCAACATCATCAGAGCAGCAGGTCAGAGGGGTCGAGAGGCCTAGAGAGACTAAGTCTAGAATAGTAACACTCGTGTTGAAAGCTGCTGCAGGTTACATTTGTAAAGAGGGAAGTGATTGCATTCCCTCACCGGTGGTGGTGGAGCCATGATGACGTTGTGGGCACCGATGTGGTGGACCGCAAACTCATCAGGGATGCCCTCAATCCACGAAATGAGCGCATTTCATTTGACAGAAATGAATAAATCATAGCTCTTCAAGTTATAGCTCTTAGTATTATAAATATCATAATAGTAAGTATCCTGCCTGCATCACGTCTCAAAGAAACACTAGTGTTACTATCGCCACATGTATAGTTCTATAGTTATAGCTCTACAACCAGTCGAGGGATGCTTCTTGGGCGGTATGAAACTCAGAAGGTAGAGCGAGTCGGCTGGTAACCTGAAGGTTGCTAGTTCGATCCCCGGCTCCTCCTAGCCTAGTGTCAAGGTGTCCCTGAGCGAGACGCCTCACCCTAACTGCTCCCGACGAGCTGTAAAGCGCTTTGAGTGGCCACTGGTTAGGAAAGCGCTGTATAAATGCAGCCCATAAAAATGCGGTCCACTCTCCTCGTGTTTGTTTGTCGTGTGTAGCAGTCATCTGCAACAACACGCTGTACGGCGAGGGCGAGCTGGGGGACGAGTCCCGTCCCGAGTGTGATATCGGTTTGGAGGGGGAGCGCCTCGCTGTGTGCCAGGCCAGCAGGGTGTGGCTGACCCAGATCAACACCTGCATCCTCACCAGGATCAACAACCTCCTGACCCAGTCCGAGGTACACACAATGGATGGATCATATACAAGCTGGTTGGCGTCGGCCCGAGGTTTCACTCAGGGCCTTTAGCAGACGCTTTTATCCAAAACCACTTACAATAAGTACCGTACATTTGTCAGAAGAAAGACAAACATTATATTGCTGTAGGACTCGGTACAGTAAGGAAGTTAATAGAAACCAAGCACTAACAATCGTTAGGTTAACCAATTCCCCGTATACAACAGAGATAGCTAGGATAAGATGCTACACAATTTTCCCTACTATTAGTAAAATTAAATACTATTTTTAAGTTCAAGGATGTACAACATACATTAATTGCGTACATTAAGTGCCAGGTTGTACACCATATAATAAGTGTGCAAGAGAGGGGTAAGGGGGTAAGATTATCCAGTGTACAATATATATAACACAATATGCTTCATGTTAATAAGTTATAGATATTTCCTTTTTCTTCTTTTCAGAGTTTGAATCAGAATAGTGTTCCAACGTTCGTGGCAGAACTCAGCGGCTTGGTCAGCGACAATCAAACCCAAATAACGAATTCCCCGGTCAGCATTTCAGCCATCGTTGACATCCTGATCAACGTGGGCAACGTGAGCACGATCATCGAGGAGGAAACCATGCAGGTGGGTGGGGTCCCCCCCCACAGTGACACACTGACACGCTGAGACAGTGACACACTGACACAGTGACACACTGACACGCTGAGACAGTGACACACTGACACACTGACACAGTGACACACTGAGACATTGACACACTGACACACTCACACACTGACACACTCACACATTGACACACTGACACGCCCTCCGGGTGCACACAGGAGGAACCATGTGCTCAACCCACGTCCTCTCTTTGCAGAGCATCCTTAACACAGTGGATGTGATCGTTGGCGACGTCACCGTCGAATCGTGGACTGTTCTGAACAACAACCGATCCCTCAACACCAGCTCCTTGTTCCTGGGCTCCATGGAGACCATCACCCAGTTCCTGAGCGGGGACGACTTCTCCGTCACCACGCCCAGCATCCTGCTGAACAGAACCCGGTTAAGCGACTCCTTCATGGCCGACATCAACTCCAGCCTGGTCATCAATCTCCAGAACACCAACCTCACCGACACCTTCATCACTACCATCACCTTCTCCACCCTGAGCAACGTCCTGCCCCCCCGCACCAACGCCAGCCAGGACGCCAACGCCACCGGGCCGGAGATCCTGATCAACGCGGCGGTGGTGCTGATCCAGCTGAACGGGTCCAGGGCGCTGCGGCCCAACCTGACGCTGTCCTACCGCAAGCGGAACACCTCGCTCACCGAGGACCCGCAGTGTGTCTTCTGGAACTTCCAGCTGCTCGACTTTCAGGGCGGCTGGGACAACGAGGGTTGCACCTTCGTCTCAGACGTGGACGACGTGGTGAGATGCAACTGCAACCACCTGACCTCCTTCTCCATACTCATGTCCACGGGCCTCCCGCCAGGAGCCGCGGAGGCCCTGGACATCATCACCTACATCGGCGTGGCCATCTCCATCGTGAGCCTGGTCATCTGTCTGATCATCGAGGCGCTCACCTGGAAGGCCATGACCAGGAACACCACCTCCTACCTGCGCCACGTGTCGCTGGTCAACATCGCCGTGTCCCTGCTCATCGCCGACATCTGGTTCATCATCGGCGCCGCCATCACCTCGGAGACGGACCCGACGGAGATGGTGCCCCTGGCGGCCTGCAGCGCGGCCACCTTCTTCATCCACCTCTTCTACCTGGCGCTCTTCTTCTGGATGCTGGTGTCGGCGCTGCTGCTCTTCTACCGGACGGTCATGGTCTTCTCCCACATGTCCAAGGCCACCATGCTGGCCATCGGCTTCTCGCTGGGCTACGGTGCGCCCCTGGTCATCGCCGTGGTGACGGTGGCGGCCACGGCGCCGCAGGTTCCCCAGGGGTACATCCGGGAATATAACGGCTGCTGGCTGAGGTGGGAAGACACCTTCGCCCTGCTGGCCTTCATCATCCCCGCCGGAGTCATCGTCTTCATCAACTTTGTCATCCTGATCGTGGTGCTGACGAAGATGCTGCGCCGCGGCGTTGAGAGCAGCCACTCCGAGGAGAAGAACACGCTGCTGGTCATCTTAAGAAGCGTGGCCATCTTGTTCCCCACCTTCGGGCTCACCTGGGCTCTCGGTGCTGGGTTGATGGTGGCTCCGAGGAATTTGGGGCTTCATGTCACCTTTGCGCTATTCAACTCCTTACAGGTATGTGGACGTCATATCGTACATTTACATTCAGGGTAGACGCTTTTATCCAAAGCCACTTACAGAAGAAAGAGAAACAATTTATCGCTGTGGGTACAGAAAGGAAGTTCATAGAACCAAGTGCCAAGCGCTAACAATCACTAGGTTAACCCATTCCCTGTATACAGCAAAGATAGCTAGGATAAGATGCTACACAATGCTACACAATCATACAAATGTGTTTCGTACTCGGGTCCTGTCACTTTGGGAATCAACAGTTTCAGGTCTCTCATCGTGTCTTTAAGAATATGTATGAGTGTGGACTGGGCCTTAGAATAATCGTGCGCTTATTTTTAAGATATTCTACTTTCAAATATTATTTTTTGCTTAGTATATTTTCCGTTGGTCTTCCGCTGACGCTAGAGCGTGATGACGTCACGCGCTCCAGCTCGGGTTCGAAGGTTCAGAAAGCGATAGGTCCACTAGCAGTGCTGAACCACAGGGGGGCGCTGGGCCCCAGGCTAGAGTTGAGATGTTGTGTTTTATTATTATTATTATTAAATGTTGATATGCGAGGATAAAGAGTGCTCCTCATCTATGATTTCTTTTCAGGGGTTCTTCATTCTTGTGTTCGGGACTCTCATGGACCCCAAGGTATGCTATCTTTGGGCAAAATGGAACAAATTGTTTACTTTCACATTTCTGAATATCTGAAAGACTACTATGTATTGATGACCCCTGTAATAAATCAAGTATTTCCTTACAGAATGGAGTGTATACAGTCGTGGTTTTAACGTTAAAATACAAAATAAGGATTTGTGACCCGCTTGTTGCTCCTTCAGGTCCGAGCTGCTCTGTCCAGAACCATCCCAGCCCTCAACTCCTCCTCCAACCAGACCCGGGTTCGTAATCACCTCCATCTACCTCCATCATCTACCTCCATCTACCTCCACCTGTTCTCCATCTACCTCCATCTGTTCTCCATCTACCTACCTCCACCTGTTCTCCATCTACCTCCACCTGTTCTCCATCTACCTCCACCTGTTCTCCATCTACCTCCACCTGTTCTCCATCTACCTCCACCTGTTCTCCATCTACCTCCATCTACCTCCACCTGTTCTCCATCTACCTCCATCTACCTCCATCATCTACCTCCATCTACCTCCATCATCTACCTCCATCTACCTCCACCTGTTCTCCATCTACCTCCACCTGTTCTCCATCTACCTCCACCTGTTCTCCATCTACCTCCACCTGTTCTCCATCTACCTCCATCTACCTCCACCTGTTCTCCATCTACCTCCACCTGTTCTCCATCTACCTCCACCTGTTCTCCATCTACCTCCACCTGTTCTCCATCTACCTCCACCTGTTAACCACACCAGACCCTTACCTTAACCACACCAGACCCTTAATTTAACTACCCCAAACCCTTACCTTAACCACACCAGACCCTTACCTTAACCACACCAGAACCTTACCTTAACCACACCAGAACCTTACCTTAACCACACCAGAACCTTACCTTAACCACACCAGACCCTTACCTTAACCACACCAGACCCTTAATTTAACCACACCAGACCCTTACCTTAACCACACCAGACCCTTAACTTAACCATGTGTTCTCCAGACTACCAGTGGAGGAGGATCGTCGACTGGCAGATGGGCGCTCCTCAACAGGATACGAGGACGACGCGGTGAGGCAGACAGGCAGACAGACAGAGGGACGGACAGAGAGACAGACAGACAGACAGACATACAGACGGACAGACGGACGGACAGACGGACAGACAGAGTGACGGACAGACAGACAGAGTGACGGACAGACAGACAGACAGACAGAAAGAGGGATAGACAGACAGAGTGACAGACGAAGAGACGGATAGACAAAGGGACCGAGCGACAGACAGATAGACAGACCGAGGGACACAGACAGACAGACGATATCAGCGCTCACCTTGACACGCAGCATGTTTTTCTCTCCGCTTCCAGATGTGTACCACGTGACGGGCGCGGCTAACACCAGCAGCTCCAACACCGCATCGGAATCCTACCTCAACATTTGATTTTGAACGTTTGTTATTCAATCTTAACGCTGTGACGTAACACAGAGCACTTTTCATGTCTTGCAGGGAATATTAAACATAGGGATTGTTGCTTTCACCGAGTTCTGTTTTACCTTTATTTGTTTTGTGTGTATTTGAACTCTCAATAAAACTTGTACATGTTATGTTTTACAATGTATGGATTATGTAGTGCATTTTTGTCATTGTCTTCACAATTTAAATGAGTGAACAAAATATGTGACTTCAGTAAGTACGAATTAGGATACATAGCTTAGCTGTAATACAGAAGCAGAGACAGACAAAAGGTAAATATGTTTTTAATGCTACTTTGGAAAACCTCATTGGAAATTTGGAAACTAAAATCTAAATAATTAGTTGCATTGTAGGCATTAATGCCCACATATATATATATAGTAATTCCGTTTCACCCCTGGCATCCAAGAACGTTTCAGAAGATGTGAAATATTACCTGATAATTAATCAATTCTCTCACCCTCCCTCTCCCCCTCCTTCCCTCCGTCCCTCCCTCCCTCTCCGTCTCTCCCCCTCCCTCTCTCCCCCTCCTTCCCTCCGTCCCTCCCCCTCCCTCTCTCTCTGTCCCTCCCTCTCTCCCTCCGTCCCCCCCTCCCCCTCTCTCTGTCCCTCCCCCTCTCCCTCCGTCCCTCCCTCCCCCTCCCCCTCCCTCTCTCCCTCCCCCTCCCTCCCTCTCCGCCTCTCCCCCTCCCTCTCTTTCCCCCTCCCTCCCTCTCCGTCTCTCCCCCTCCCTCCCTCCCTCTCCCCCTCTCCCCCTCTCCGTCTCTCCCCCTCCCTCCCTCTCGTTCTCCACTGTTTCTCTTCCATTACATTTTGGACAGACCCCTGTTTCATGTTTGCCTATGATGTTCATACTGTGGTTAAGACATGTGTGCCCTATGTGTAGTGTTGTGATGATAACCTCACATCTTCCGTGGGGTATTCCACAAAGCCGGTTTTATCACATGAACGGGTACGTTTGGAACATAACCCGGTTTTGAGTATTTGAACCCGCGTTCACCACAGATTTCATGTGTTCACATTGGCATGCCCTTTTGATGAGAGGCGATATCGGAGTGCAAATTATTCGTGCAATCCACCGGGGATTGCGTGTGTCTTTTGCGTGTGTCTCACGCCATTCGGCGTGAGACCCACGCAATTCAACCCATGCACAAGCTCTCACGCCACACTTACGTATTTCTCACTCAGAGACATGACCAGGATAGCACCCACCAACTTGTGCCGCTATTTAACCGTGGAACAGGTAGGAATCAAATGGGTTCCCCGTACGTAGGGTGACCAGACGTCCTCTTTTGCCCAGACATGCCCTCTTTTTGAGACACTTTTAAAAAAAAATGTGTCCGGGCAGAATTTCAAAATAGACCGGGATTTTTTTAAAGCCTCAAACATGTTCACATTGAATTGCGTTGCGTTTCTCTGGGTCGGTCACAAACTAGTTATGCTACGCCCTCCCCCTACTCAACTCCCGTCGCTTTGCATTGGTGGAAGTGAGTAGGGGGAGTGGTTAAGTAGAGCCTTCGGATTGGACGGTTTGACTTTAGAGTTTCCGTCATGTTTTGTATTTATTTTTTTACCTTTATTTTTTTATCGGGACATGCTTACTATCATACATTAGTCACCATGTCTGTTGACACATTTGTATGCATTCACATATTAATATACCCCCCGCCGCCGCCGACATAATCTCATTCTGAACTCAGTTCAAAACTTGAGAGCCCTGTATTTGCGTAGCCCTCTGTTTTTTGCAAATGGTATTATTCTCTATAATGTTGGAGATGCTGAGCGCATCTCAGTCCTTTCAGATGACCCATCCATGTCCGCAGGGCCGGCGCTCGGCATAGGCGAGCTAGGCGACCGCCTAGGGCGACAAATGCGTTGGGGGCGCCCTCTGGTGGTGCCCTTAATTAGTCAATTAAAATATACGACGCGAACGGAGAAGGGAGGGGGCGCGGGAGCAATCGCCAGGGCGGCCCGAAACCGAAACGGCCAGCACCGGCTCTGCATGTCCGGACCAAGACTTTCATCGGCCTCGTATCATTCAAAGAGAAATATTGGCTGAGTATGCCGAGAGGCGCTTACAACAGAAAGTGTAAAATAGTCCTAACGGACTTGCATCCACTGGAGAATGTCCGATCGTAGCCGGCGGCTCCATTACAAGCACTGATCCATCTTGATCTGTGAAGTTGATGAATTGTCACTTTTAGGTTTTCTCCCCAGATACCAAAAAAAACATTTGGAACATATGCGCTGTGGCACGCATACGGTTTGCATGTGTTACTTCGGAGACAAACAATATCTAAAATACAAGGAAAACAGAAAAACCTACATTCAACCAGTGGGGTACCCTAACCCTGACTGTCTGAGGAGGTACCTCCAGGTACCCCCTCCATGCCAGGGCGCCCTGAATTTATGTCTATTGCCAGCTCCTCCATCGGGGTCAAGACCATTTGAGGGACAGGTCCCGTCTGCCGACTGTCTGCCTTTTTACGATTGGCTTAAATTAAAAAGGGCATATTTAAATGCAGGAGTGACAAATATGGTGTGACAATTTAAGCGCTGGACTGACAACATATAACAATACGATGGTGTGATAAGCATTTGTATGATGTTTTTATAATTCATTTTGACTTGATCCGCTGAGCGCTCGGTAGCCATCGGAGTACATCATTTTAAGAAGAAAAGGGTTATGTGGTAGGAACGTTAAGAATGCTTGACTTGGCTCAAATATTAAGGATCATGTTTTTGACATCTATCTTACGCATTTACGCGGTCAGTGATCCGCTGCCAGGCTTTGGTTCTCCGGGTTCCAGAGGTTTTAGCGTTCCCTTTTCTTGTGATAATGTCCTTCTCCTCGTCATAGCTCTCCAGGAGAACCTGGAGTTCCATTTCATTGAAATAAGCGGCCCGTTTCGCTATTTCGATCAGGGTTTCCATGATCCATACATCACGTCTTTATAGGTTTGGCGTGGAAGCGCACAACCCTGTGTTAACCAACCCCGTGTTGATTGAACTAATGCATAACCCGTGCGGTGGAACCGACAGCTCGGGTTTAGTTGGCACAGGGTCAATCAACCTAGAGTTCAGCGTTAACTCTGTGTTTGTTGGACCTCCGTTCGTGGAATACCCCTCTGTTCCAGTAGCCCTGTCTCCTTGTTACCACCTGCCTCTGAATTCTATGCAGGAACCGACCCTCATTATCCCTATCCCATTGCTCTTGCCACACCTAGTTGATTTCTGATTTAATTATTGTTTTAACTTCAGATTTACTTAAAGGGGAACTATGCAACTTTGGCCACTTCTTTGCTGTTTTCTTTGTTTGCGCTCGCCTTGAGCTCCCCCTACAGCTTCCGAGGAGATATTTCACAACACTGTCGTAACAACTTGTTGACGACCCTTCCCCATCCACTTCTACGCTAGCCATGTGCATTTGTTTTCAAAGAAGGTGGCGAATGCGTGAAGCCATGTCCGAGGTAGATGTTCATATAGAGTAGACAAGGTTATACATTTTGAAAGGGTGTATGTGTATTGTGTCACAATAAACCCATCATTTTTTATAGTTGACGGGGAGATGTTATATCCTAGATTAGAATTGTTTTATATTTGGTTGTTGAACAGAACGATCAGTGTAAGAGTGTTGGCCAACATAATAATAATGATAGCATGAACAAGCATTGAAAGCTAACACCACAAAAATAAGTGACATAAGAATACATTTTAAAATCAAAAATTTCCACCAGATATGCATGAGTCAGGTGATCTTCATGTATTGGTGCGCCCTGGAGACCACGAGGCAGGTTACTAGCACGGTCACAAACATATTTTCTTAATTCTATTTCTAATTGCTCTAATGGAAGACCCTTATGGGGCCCTCGAAATGTAGCTGAAGGCATGGGAAAGCCTTTCCTGCGGGGTAAGACGAGTCCTTCAGTTAGCTTGAATGTGATAACTCATTAGTGCTAGTGCTAGTTCATCTACACAATTCAATTTAGTCAAAAGTTTGATCACAGTATCCACACTTTGATTTAATTTCTCACTTCTTCCCTCCTTGTGCATGGCCAATGCCATGCACATTAAATGATAAGCAAACGTATCAACGCCGCTGGTGCAACCAAGTGTGAAGTCCCTAAACTTAACTATCGTTAAATAAAACCAATCTATTGGGAAGGGAAATCAAAGCCAGTGTATCCAAAACCAAATTTCAATATTGATGGGTTTACCATCAGCCGCCTAGAAACACGCTGTTCCGGAAGTTCAACAAAGTCATGTACTAAACCGAAAACTATACACCAGTCAGTATATACCGCAAAGGTTAAATAAACGTAAACACGACTTGCCCCGTTCTAAGTCCACCACTTCCACTGCCTGAGCTGGCATATCTGACTCCTGTTCCTCCTCCACCTTACACCCCACCCGGCTCTCCCTAGGATGGTTGCAGCTCGTCACTTCAGGATCAAGTGAGCCAGTGCCCACAGCGACTCTGCCAAGTAATCGTGACTGTGCCTGTCTTAGGTTCTCCCGGGTGTCGAGGTGGGATCTTACCCGTCGTTGGCTAACCAGCCTTCTATACTGGCTTATTGCAGGATGCCGTGCCTGGGAGATACAATCAAGTCCCACCCATAAGGCGGTATAGATTGCAAAGTGGAGGGATGGAGACAGAGTCTTCAGCCACAGCTACCCATGCAGCCAAGTATATAGTAGTATATCACATCAAAAAAGCGGTAGCTAACGTTAGTTGAATCAAGCAAACAAATAGCTGTTGTTTTTGCTCCAAAAAGATTGACTTCCCTCGAATATAACATAAGATGGTTCGTTCAAAAATGTATATCACGGTATGATTTGAGGCATAGACTGTAACGGTATTATATCACGGTACCTATGTTAATTGTATCTTCTAATTTTGATATAAATGCTTCTGAAGGGGTAAAATACTGGTAAGGCAGCAAAACTGCATGCATTTTTTCTTCTTTTTATCGAAGTTACTTCCATCTCTGAAATACACTGATGTTTAATGGTATGGATTTGTTTCTCCACTTGTGAGCGGACCTTGCCGTATAGTTTTGGCATCTAAATTTGGCTGAAGTGTGTGCGGACAGGTAACGCGTACCTGGGATCGAGTGTTTTGACCATCTCTTTAAAGCGAGAAATGTTTGCTTGGAGTTTTCTGGATCTTGTGTGCATATCAATAGACATTTTCACCATGTGAATGAGGCTAAATTTTTAGGTTTGCCAGTGGCTCAATGGGATAATGCCTTGTACTAGTGATTCTTAGTTTTAGAGTTCAAATCCCGATCAGACAATTATCAACAAGCTGGACATTTGGCCCTTGCTCTGCAGCCCAGTCACCTGAAAGCCGAGGCACAGTTTGGCATTAAGGGGAGCATCAACATCTTTTCTTCATAATTATATGTCATATTTATATATCTTCCGACTTTTCATTTTGCTCGGACCCCGTTAATCCCTGCTTGCGGTTATATTTCATTTTGATATGGTTAATTCTAAATAATATTAAGGTATTTTTGTCATCTGCACGTATTATTGAATCAATATCGAATCAATTGGATCAATATCAAATCGAATCGAAATCGAATCAAGACCTAAAGAATCAAATTGATTTGAATTGTGAGGTACCTGGCAATACCCAGCCCTACTAACTACTGCTTGTGTTTTCTTGCATTCTATTAAGTCACTAAAGGAAAATGAAGCTTTAACCTTCTTAAAAGCTTTGTTTCTTGCCTGTACAGCTGTTCTACATTCATCTGTCCACCAGGGAACCATGTGACGTTGTTGTCCTGACCCACTTCCTTTCCCTATTATTTCTACTGCAGTTGAATGCACGGCTTATCCTTGCATTAAAACCATCTACCCCTTCATTGTTTAGGTGCAGTCCCTCTAACCTCACACTACACATCATGTAGTATGCCCCCCAATTCGCCTTTCTTAGTTTCCACCTGGGGAAGCTTCCCGCCTCAAGCCAAACTGGGCCCAATACTACTTCACATATTATTGGGTGGTGGTCGCTCCCTACTGGACTGTTTGAATGACATCCAGCTTAGCTGTTGTTGCTAGTTGTGCAGAAACCAACGTGAGGTCAATAGATGATTCTAACCCTCTTGACACATCTATTCTAGTTATTCCTCCGTCATTCAGGCATACTAACCCTTCATCCTCAAGCAACTCTGCCTGGGGGGCCCACAGACTTTAATGGATGTGTTGTAGAAGACACGGCGGCACTGCGCCAGGAGTCCAGTTGCGGATGGGCCAGACCAATTGTGGGTGGTCCTTAAGTTAAACACGTTATCAAATCCCTGTTTAACCCAATACAAATGACCGACGCCACTGCGTGTAGGGTCCAGGAGTGTGAAAACGTCTCTTGGTTCTGACCAAAGAAGAGCGCTTTGGATCTCCATTACGCACCATATCTGGCTGTGCTGTAGCGCGTCGCTCTATAGATTTAAGGCCTGGAGGCTGTAAAAGCGGTCAGGAATCGAATATTTCCCACATAGTTTAGTTATGCTCGTATAACTTGAGGCCGACAATTTCATAATTCTGTTTGATTGTTTTAAGTTTTCAACAATATTTCGATATCAATAGCAACATACTGAGCTTGGCGTACTATACAAAGAAGATGCATTCAAATTAGGGTTGCCGCGGTATACGGTATTACCGGTGTTACCGGTGTTGAGGCCAACACCGTTTACTCTGTGTTGCACACCGGCAACACCAAGTTTTTTTTTTGTTGTTTTTTTTTGTAATAAAAAACAAATTCAGTAAAAATGAATAATATAATTATAATTAAGAACATTTAAATGTGTAGAATAGGCCACAGTTCTGCTCTGTGCGGGAGAATTGTCGCGCCGAGAATTGACGTGCTTCCTTAGGGGCCGTGTCCACCAAAAGCCTTTTTAAAAGGCGGAGCGCTCCGTGCACTGCTTTCAACGCGTTGGTGCGCGCCGCTCAAAAAAGGCGCACGGAGCGTTTTTTGTTTACGTCATTAATACGCGTCATCGCTTGTATCCACAGATATACAGCTTCTATCTGTTGGCTCCATCATCATGAATGCAAGATTAATAGCGCTTCTTGCCGTGGCAGCGGAGGTTGCGGACGATCCCCCTGCGCCTGTCGTGGTTGCCCGGAGGAGAGTGTGGGTCCACAGCATTAATCGTGGCAGGAGGCAGTACAGGGAATACCACCTTTAACGTGAGGTCGTACAGGACCGGACACTCACTCACAGCTGTTATTAAACTTTCGTCCGACATGTTTCAGTTTGTTTCAGTTTGTGTTCTGTTGATACTTTTAGCCTTGCCTCCTCCTCGATTTTGATTGGTCGTTCGAAAAAAGCGCAGATGACGTGGAGCGCTTTTCTTCAAAAGTTCAACTGTTTTCAACTGGGGCGCGCGTCTAAAAGCGCGAGGCGCGCGGAGCGTTTAACCGCCCCGGGCGGCTTTTTAAAAGGCGCGCTGCATGCGCGTCCTGCCATAGAGAATGCATTGCAGACAGGCGCTCCGCCTTTTAAAAAGGCTTTTGGTGGACACGGCCCCCCAAGACCGGTAACCATAGCAACGCCGGTAAACAAAACCCCGCGGAGCCCAATCCCTACGTGAGCTCCCCGCGCTACGGCCATCCGGAGGCGCACAGAGCTTTTGGCCGTGATGTTATGATATATAAAATTATATTATCCTATTATATATACAACGTTATAAGACGCAGAGAATTGGCGCGCTGCCAGCCGCTGTCACCGAGTGTGAGAGGAGAGTTGACGGAGAAGATGGCGGTTGACCTATAGTTTCAAAGTTAATACCGTTTATGCCGGTAATACCGGTGTTGACACGAGCGTATTACTCGGTGTGAAAATGTCCACACCGCGGCAACCCTAATTCAAATGTAGCCTAGGCTACAACGAGATAATAATTAATACAATAATAATTATTACAAAAGCATCAATGTAACAAAGTTTGCAGCATTGCAAAAAATAAAGCATTTCAGAAGCCTTTCAAAAAAAGTAATAATAATAAAATAACCTTTATTTTTATTTTTTTGAAGAAAGGTTTTGGGTGGGCCTGTTGAACAGTGGGTGGTCCTAGGTCCGTCAGGCCCACCCATAACGCCGTGCCTGCCAAGTGTGTTGCCAGAATGTTTACTACCATGCAAATGTTCTCCTTATTATTAAAGAGCTAAACACTGGCTGACTGTGTTCTCATTCATAGACACCGCTGGACTCCAATGTTCAATCAATTACAGCGTGGAACATCCACCATGATGCCTTTAAACGCCTTTTTGATTGACGGACATCCGTCCGATGCACAAGTCGACGTTACCCTGAAACAGTTATAAATCATGCTAGCCTCTCTGCTACATGCTCTTTAACCTATCTGCTACATGCTCTTTAGCCTCTCTGCTACATGCTCTTTAGCGTCTCTGCTACATGCTCTTTAGCCTCTCTGCTACATGCTCTTTAGCCTCTCTGCTACATGCTCTTTAGCCTCTCTGCTACATGCTCTTTAGCCTCTCTGCTACATGCTCTTTAGCCTCTCTGCTACATGCTCTTTAGCCTCTCTGCTACATGCAGGGGCGTAGCTACTTGGGGGCCTACTTGGGGGCCTCTGTCCCCCAACCTCTGTCCAGGGGGGCCATGGCCCCCCTGGACAGAGGTTGCCCCCCCCTTAACGGGAACGGTCTAAAGCAAGCTGAAATATATGCACTATTAGTTTGATCTAACTTTGACTTATCATTCTTATTTAAAGTGTTATAATCCGACGTTATGAATAAATATTGCCCCCCCCCCTGGTGGTGTCGTACTACAATCCTTTGTTGGAGTGGGTTTTGGATAAAGGAATCTCCCCAATCGGATGATAGAGATTAGTTCAATAAAACATTAACTCCAGGAAGTGCTGGAAATGTTTGAATTCCTGCCAGCTAGGAGAATATCCAGGGTCCTGCAAACACTGCCATACCGGCAGGTGAAGGCCTGTTCCAGCGCAGTGGAGCAGCTAAACCAAGGTGTGAACCGTAGCGTAGCGTATCTCAGGAGGCGTTTCTCTCAGTGGACGGAGTGCCGCCACACACCATCCAGTCCTCCGCGCAGCTTCGAGGAGCCGGTAAGTTATGCTTTGTTCTCCTCGCTGGCGCTCTCCTGTGATGGGAGATCACAGGACTGTTAGTACTGTGTTCTATTGATTTAAAGTGTGCAGTGTGTTCACTGGTCAGTGGGGGTCGCAGAGAGACCACCATCCAGGTGTACATCGTCATGACGACGGTGGTTGTGGTCATCTCAGGACAACATGTGACTTATTATAGTTTTGAATATTACAGAATCATTTGTTAATTATTTGTGGGGCTGTTGTAGAGCCATTTGTTTATTGATTGTTAATGTAGTAGTATTTAATATTTATTCAACACGTAGTAGCCATTAACAATTCTCAACTGATTATCACCATTCAAGTGTGTGCATGTGCGTGTGCGTTTGTGTAAGAGCGAGAGAGAGAAATTGTGATTATTGTAATTGTTACCGTTTATTTTTTGTACACACACAAAAGTATTGAACTATGCACAAAATTCTGAAAACATGAAGCTCATGTATGAACTAAAAGACTGCAGACTGCTAAATTCTAAGCACAATTTCACTGTTTTCACAGAAGAAATTCTATAGTAATTCTAAATCACATTTTTTGCAAAACTCTTTTCAAAAATATTTTCTTTGAAAAAAAGCACAAATCTCCTCATTTAGCAAACTTGGTTCACCTGGAAACACTACCCTACAAAAGTATCTAAAATGCAACAACTAATTAGCAACTAACTTTAGTTTCAGAAAACGTGTTTAAACGGTTGAGAAATACTGTAATTTGGAAGTAATTAGCAGTTAATAATTGTTATCATAATATGATTGTTATCATGATATAATAAAAGTGTTTGACATCAGTCTGATAGTACCAAGATTACCAAGTACCAAGATTAGGAGTTCATATCTAAGCGTCTTTGAGTACCACATAAATTTAATTTATTATTATATCCCTGCCTAGCTAGAAGCTTTCAATGTCAGGCACATGTTTACAGGTACGAGGTGTGAGAGAGAGAGAGAGAGAGAGAGAGAGAGAGAGAGAGAGAGAGAGAGAGAGAGAGAGAGAGAGAGAGAGAGAGAGAGAGAGAGAGAGAGAGAGAGAGAGAGAGAGAGAGAGAGAGAGCGCGAGAGAGAGAGAGAGAGAAAGAGAGAGGTAGAGATATACAGCGAGAGATATACAGAGAGACATTGTCAAAGAGTGAGAGAGTTAGAGCGACAGAGAGAGTTAGAGCGACAGAGAGAGAGAGAGAGAGAGAGAGAGAGAGAGAGAGAGAGAGAGAGAGAGAGAAATAGCGAAACAAAGAGAGACATAGAGAGAGACATAGAGTCGGAGAGAGACAGACAGAGAGAGACAGAGAGAGTGATTTGTTCTCTTCTTAATCCCAAACCTCAGACTAGGCTTGGAGACGTTAACAATGGCAGCTTTCTCCTCACCTGTGACTCGGGCCCTTCATGGTTAACAGTTTCTGTTGTTCTTAATAACTTCAAACCCGCTATAGATATTTGATGGTAGATGTGTGATGTAAAGCATCACGAGCAGCTGTGCTAGAACAGCATCACGAGAGGCTCCTACTTGACCTCTAACCCCTGCAGAGGCGACGTTTAACTGGACGTACGTGATCGACATCGACGTGAACGGTTCCTCCGGCCTCATAGCCGCACTGAACAACATCAGCCTCCCGGTCCAACTGATCAACCGGTGCATTTAACGAGTTATTTCTAACGAGTATTTCCTCCACGTTACAACACCTGATCTCCTCTGAGTCATTTCCTCAGAAGGACAAAAATGAATCCGCTCTCTATCATAGGACCAGAACAACAATTCTCCTCTGCATCATGTTTGACCTCGGCGAGCGAGTCGCTGCCTTTGACTTGACGTGCGGTGTGTGTGCGTGTGCGTGTGGTGTGTGTATGCGGCGTGTATGTGCGTGCATGCAGCGTATGTATGCCATCGCACTTGCTGTGTGTGTTTGAGCTGCAGGCTGCTTGGCACATGCGCATATGACTAACTTGAGGAACTGGTGCGACAGGCCAGCTATTATAGTAGTACGATTATTATAAGGGACTGGTTCTAATGATTAACTGGTTTATACCAGGGACTGGTTATTGAGAGTAGCTAGTTATTGTTGCCGATATTTTTATTTGTATGTCGTTAGTTAATGTTCGGATCACTTTCAATCCAACTCATGATTGATATGAACATTATGTCTCCCTCTATAGAAGATCCACCAGCAGACGCTTCTTGATTCTGTGTTGTCCTTCTTATGGTGATGATGTGATCAAGCCTCAGCCAAGAAACCTCCATTAAAGGTCAGAATGGCGATCACCTGCTATGATGACATGAAGAATCACTCATTCATTGATACCATGCTCATAATGGTGTGAATCTGTGTGTAAGAATTTGTGCATGTATGTGTATGAATATGAGTGAGTGAGTGTGTGAGTGATCGAGTGGGTGTGTGTGTGTGAGTGAGTGTGTGAGTGATCGAGTGAGTGTGTGAGTGAGTGAGTGAGTGAGTGTGTGAGTGAGTGAGTGAGTGAGTGTGTGAGTGAGTGAGTGAGTGAGTGTGTGAGTGATCGAGTGAGTGTGTGATAGAGTGAGTGTGTGTGCGAGCGAGCGAGCGAGTGAGTGAGTGAGTGAGTGAGTGAGTGAGTGAGTGAGTGAGTGAGTGAGTGAGTGAGTGAGTGAGTGAGTGAGTGAGTGAGTGAGTGATCGAGTGAGTGTGTGTGTGAGTGAGTGAGTGAGCGAGCGAGTGTGTGTGTGAGTGTGTGTGTGGCGGGCTGGCTATCTGAGAGCTGTTCCTCACCTGTTCCCGGCCAGGTGAGGCTGTCTAAACCACCCATCCTCCACACACACTCCCACAGGTGTATTCTATTGTTTTATGGTTTTAAAGAATCATATTACAATATGTTAAATATACAATCAAAATGCCACCAAAGGTATGTTTCTCCTGCATCCCCCCTCAGACAGAGATGGCGAGGTTGACCCTGGGGCTGTCGGCATGCAGCCTCCTCCTGCTCTACCTCATCCTGGAGTCTAAGGAGTCCTTTACTGCTTTGGCTGGCTGGAGACCAGAGGTACAAGTGATTATGAGACCAGAGGTACAAGTGATTATGAGACCAGAGGTACAAGTGATTATGAGATCAGAGGTACAAGTGATTGTGAGATCAGAGGTAGTGTTTATGAAATCAGAGGTACAAGTGATTATGAGATCAGAGGTACAAGTGATTATGAGACCAGAGGTACAAGTGATTATGAGACCAGAGGTACAAGTGATTATGAGACCAGAGGTACAAGTGATTATGAGACCAGAGGTACAAGTGATTTTTTGATCAGAGGTACAAGTGATTATGAGATCAGAGGTACAAGTGATTATGAGATCAGAGGTACAAGTGATTGTGAGATCAGAGGTAGTGTTTATGAAATCAGAGGTACAAGTGATTATGAGATCAGAGGTACAAGTGATTATGAGACCAGAGGTACAAGTGATTATGAGACCAGAGGTACAAGTGATTATGAGACCAGAGGTACAAGTGATTATGAGATCATAGGTACAAGTGATTATGACATCAGAGGTACAAGTGAATATGAGATCATAGGTACAAGTGATTATGAGATCAGAGGTACAAGTGATTATGAGACCAGAGGTACAAGTGATTATGAGATCATAGGCACAAGTGATTATGAGATCAGAGGCACAAGTGATTATGAGATCAGAGGTACAAGTGATTATGAGATCAGAGGTACAAGTGATTATGAGACCAGAGGTACAAGTGATTATGAGACCAGAGGTACAAGTGATTATGAGTCAGAGGTACAAGTGATGAGATCAGAGGTACAAGTGATTATGAGATCAGAGGTACAAGTGATTATGAGACCAGAGGTACAAGTGATTATGAGATCAGAGGTACAAGTGATTATGAGATCAGAGGCACAAGTGATTATGAGATCAGAGGCACAAGTGATTATGAGATCAGAGGCACAAGTGATTATGAGATCAGAGGCACAAGTGATTATGAGACCAGAGGTACAAGTGATTATGAGACCAGAGGTACAAGTGATTATGAGACCAGAGGTACAAGTGATTATGAGTCAGAGGTACAAGTGATTATGAGATCAGAGGTACAAGTGATTATGAGACCAGAGGTACCAGTGATTATGAGATCAGAGGTACAAGTGATTATGAGACCAGAGGTACAAGTGATTATGAGACCAGAGGTACAAGTGATTATGAGTCAGAGGTACAAGTGATTATGAGATCAGAGGTACAAGTGATTATGAGACCAGAGGTACCAGTGATTATGAGATCAGAGGTACAAGTGATTATGAGATCAGGGGCCGTATTCACAAAGCATTTTATCTTACCGCTAGGAGTGCTCCTAACTCGCGCTAAAACATTTTACGTAGGAGTTTTTTCTTAAAAGTTATTCACAAAGCCGCTGAGACCTACTCTTACTAAGGATAAATCACAAAGAGTGAACTAAGAGTGACGCGTCGTTGCTATGGATTACGTCAATTCTCGTGCACGAGTTTAGAAGCGGTCAGTTCGTTGATTGGTTGTTCAGACGAGCCCACTGAATCACCGAAAAACAAGGAAATAGCCTAGGCTAGAAATGAATTCCTATTAAGTAGTTATAGTGCAGTTAGCAGAATACACGCATGATGACAATTTTGTGCAGACTACGATAATGACGTTGTAGCCTGCACATTCAAGAGAGAGAGAAAGCAAACAATAAAAATACGTAAAATCTAAAAGAAAAGAAATGTTACGAACTACCCAAGTGTTGACTGATTTGTGCCAAGGTGTTTACCTAAAATGTGTTTTCAAAGTGATCCCTAAATGCCTGTCCACTCGGTTCCACACGGCCAAATTCCTTGTAATGTTGATCGCCATCATCATCATCATCATCATCATCATCATCATCATCGTCTGGCTGTGGAATGTTCCTCCGCTTGCAAAGGTTGTGTAGAATGGCACATAGTGATTACTGTGCTTGCCCGTGAGGCGTATTTCGCCGTGGAGGACATGAAACCGACGTTTCATCTGCCCAATTCCTCTCTCCACAACATTTCGTGTATGTTTGTGTGCTCGCAAAGAGCCAATACGATGTGTTTTACGCATAGGACTAAGCGTAATCTGCGTAATCACTTACATGTTACACTTTAACTGTGCTCCCGGTTGTGGATTAAGGTAGGGTGTCTAGAGCCACGTCTTGCATGGATAGTCACTGTCACCCAGCAAGTGACACCCAACTGGTACATCTCAAAAAGCTGCCTCAGACCGCTCACCATTAAAATGCGCGAATCATGGGTAGCTGAAGATCCAGGCCACTTTGCAACAACATCCAGTAGGCTATGTTAAAAATTTGCATCAAAAACAACCTGCGTGTTGATGGAATGCACTTTATTCCTATTGACGAACACGTCCTCGTCTTTTGATGGCGCAATTATTTTAATTTTTTATAAGTTATATATAATTTTTATAACATTTTATTTCGGGACTAATCGGATTATTCCTGTTAGTCGGGGATGTTATTGCATCGCGCATTAACTCCACAATAAGTTGAATACCCTAACATTTCGTCTCGCAGGCATTTTAAGATTCTTTGTGAATAGGTCTTACTGAGTTAGGAGTCCTCTTGAGGACTTTTAAGCTCTCCTAGACTTAGGTGCTACTTTTAGTCCTAAAATACTTTGTGAATTGCTCTTAGTGAAAAAAGTTAGGAGTCCTAAATTTAAGAGTGACACGCCCATTATTTTTAGGAGTTACTCCTAAATTCGCCAGTTAGGACCTACTTTTAGCCCTAAGATCCTTTGTGAATACGGCCCCAGAGGTACAAGTGATTATGAAATCAGAGGCAAAGGGTTCAATGATTCATCTCCATTGGAAGTCATTGGTGGTGTTTATGAAATCAGATTTAGTGTTCATGAGATCAGAGGTACAGTCTTTATGAGATCAGACGTATAGTCTTTATGAGATCACAGGTTTAGTGTTTATGAAATCAGAGATACAGAGTTTATTAAATCATTTAGTGTTTATGAAATCAGGGGTTGTGTTCAGGAGATAAGAGGAACATTGTTTTTTTAAATCAGAGGTAGTGTTTGTAAAATCAGACGTAGGGAATGTAATATCAGAGCTACAGTGTACCTGAGATCAGAGATAGTGTTGTATGTTTTAAAATCTGAGTGAGAGTTCATGAAATCAAAGGTAGAGTGTACACTATGCTGCCAACTGTTAAACTATTAAACTGTCTCCCATTTCAAATTGATGATAATGCTGCACCTCCATGCGGATTCCTTCTGTTAACACCAGCCAAGATGTACAGAACTGAACTGTCTCCGATTTCATATGTCTGTGTTGAATGTTGTTAGCCAGGTATTAAACTGGACTGTCCTCTTTGTGTCTGTGTGTTATGTGTCTCAGGACATTCCTCCGAAAGAGATGTTACGCCAGAAAAGAGCGACAGCAGATGGTTGGTCTTCAAAGAACTATAACAAAAATTAAGTTAGCAATTAAACTGGTTATCCCTACCCGATATGGTCTAGTTCAGCCTCTAATGAGTCTGTACTAGATCAACCTCTAATGACGCTGTTCTAGTTCAGCCTCTAATGAAGCTGTTCTAGTTCAGCCTCTAATGAGGCTGTTCTAGTTCAGCCTCTAATGAGGCTGTTCTAGTTCAGCCTCTAATGAGGCTGTTCTAGATCAACCTCTAATGACGCTGTTCTAGTTCAGCCTCTAATGACGCTGTTCTAGTTCAGCCTCTAATGAAGCTGTTCTAGTTCAGCCTCTAATGAGGCTGTTCTAGTTCAGCCTCTAATGAGGCTGTTCTGCTACGACCTCTAATGAGGCTGTTCTAGTACGTTGTTCTGCGGTCTAATACAGCCTCATTAGAGGCTGAACTAGAACAGCATAACGAGAGGCTTCTACTTGACCTGACCTCTAACCCCTGCAGAGGCGACGTTTAACTGGACGTACTTGATCGACATCAAAGTGAACGGTTCCTCCGGCCTCATAGCCGCACTGAACAACATCAGCCTCCCGGTCCAACTCAACAACATTACCCAGATCAGCGAGATTCAGGTCACCACAGGTAGGGCGACCCATGTGAGACCACTGATCACAAGAACAGTACACCAGTATTGACATCATTCTTCATGTCGTTCTTGCTCTTATTGAAAGCCCCTACCTCACCTGGCAGCTGCCATGACAACGCGGTTTGTTTACTCTCCGCAGCATGCACGCCGGTGGGCGCGGGTGAGCAGTGCCGCTGCCAGGAAGGGTTCGCCTGGCCAATCGAGAGCTGCCTGGCCCACGGCGCCTGTGATGTCATCGCCAAGGGTGTCTGCAGCTGCATCAACGGCCGCCCCGCCGACGGGCAGTCCTGTCAACCAATCAAATGTGAGCTTCCCGAATACTGACAGCAGAGCCAACGCAACGCTCCGGAGACAGCTGAACTTCTCTGGGGCAGACGCCCAGCAGGCGAGGGTGCAGGCTCCGTGATCTTTGGCTGCTGTGGTTTCCAGTTGTTCCCATAGCTCTGCAAACTTAGACAACCAGAGTGTTGAGCTCTTCAGCTCAATCAGCTGCATTTCCATGTCCTGTGCATCCAACCAGTCTGTCAGGGATGTATCCAGTTCATGCCCATCAAAGCTTTCGGGCTTGATCAGGAAAGAGAACATGGGTCGGAACCTCTTAAAGGTCCAATGACATGAAAATCTCACTTTATGAGGTTTTCTAACATAAATATGAGTTCCCCTAGCCTGCCTATGGTCCCCCAGTGGCTAAAACTTGCGTTTGGTGTAAAACGAGCACTAGCTGTTCTGCTTGCCTTTGAAAAAACTGAGGCTCAAGCGCGCTGATTTGGAATGTCTTTATTAATGACGTCATAAAGCATCTAAGCTCCTCCCCTTACTCTGCCTGGCCCGCCCAGAGACATTGGCCCGCCAATGAGACACGACCGTGCGAGCGCCACATGTGTGTGTGTGTGAATACACACACTGTAACGCAAGTGTTTCTTGTCGGTTCTTTGACGTCTCTTGTATTTCCACAACGAGACTGTAGTGGGGGTTATCTGAGCCATGGTTGAGAAGGAATTGGGGGAAAGGAACTTTGGCTTTGACTCGCTGAAGTACATAAACTGCGACATGCCGCCGGTTGCCGCAAGGCACCATCGCCCGGCAGCGGGCAGCCAGCAGCGTGCGGTTCAGTCTACTTCAGATTGATGTGAAAGTGGAAGTACCAGAGACGTCGCAGAACCCGACAAAGTCGTTTGTGATTCATAATATCGTCTGGAGGCGCGCACAGCTTTTCTCTCCTCCTTGTCGCGGTTCAGTCTACTTCACATTGATGTGGACGTTGAAGAACCAGGAACGTCGGAGAACCCAACGCGGTCATTTGAGATTCATAATATCGGCTCACACAGCTTTTGGCCGTGATAATATATATTATATGATATAGATACCTATGTAGGGTATATGATAATATTTAGATATAGAGCTCCAGGACTCCCGTGCGTTCTAGAATATTTACAGAACACGGCTAAAGGCTGTGTGCGCCCACCCTCCTCCTTGACCCGCCTCGCTCCTCCTCATTTGCATCATAGCTACAGACGCCAAAACAACGCGCATTTGGGGGAAGCTCAATGTGCGACTGGCTTGGAGTGGCTGTAACTCTGCACCACGGCTGAATTTCGGGAACGTCTTTGAATAATGTGTTATGCCGCTTTTCCACCGCACATGTAGCTCGACTCGACACGACACGACACGACTCGACACAACTCGACACGGTAGCAGCACGGGTGCTTTTCCACCGCAAATAGTACCTCCTGTACGTGGGCGGGGTCGGCTGCGCGAAAGGGCCGTGACGTATTTTTGTACGCGACGCAAACAAGACCTACGCAACCCACGCATGGACAGAACCTACATAACAACAATGGAGGACATCGATGCGATGGTATTCGTGTTCGTATTATTAGCTGGCATGTTGAAGAAGTTGAAGAAGTGGAATATGTTGGCTGCGGCGCTGCTATGGCTTTTACCAGCATGGTTGCCATGTCGCTCTCGTGACTTCGTCACACTCTCTGACCAATCAGTGGCCGGCCGTCTGCCGACGTCACCTTTTAGCATCGGCTCAGCCGCTTGGAACCTAGAGCGAGGCGGTACTAGAAAAAGCAGCCACTTCAGGTACCAGATCGCGGTGGAAACGCAAAAAATGCGAGCTGAGTCGAGTCGAGTCGAGTCGTGTCGTGCTGGTACCATGCAGTGGAAAAGCGGCATTAGTTGCCCACTAATACCTATATTAAAGAATACATAAAATAGCATGTCATGGGACCTTTAAAGTCCCCAAATCTTGTCGTGAACTCCGATTCAAGCTCGCGCATATATGCACATATTTCAGCGTTGCTGATGTTGCGCTGGGAGGACTGCTCTCTTAAGTGGCGGAAGTAGCGGAAAGTGGAGGTAGCAATATCACTTGAAAATACTGCTAACAAAAGCCGTCCATGTGTCGCACATGTCCAAAACAGTTGGCCCTGCACCTTGCAGTCGGAGATGGAGCTCGTCGAGTCCCGTTATGTTCGTCAGAAACATGAGTTTCACCACCCACTGCTCGTCCTCCAGCTGTGGACAGAAAGGCCTTGATGCATCGAAGTAGCCGACAAACCGCTCGGAAGCCTTTCCGCAACTTAGCCACCTCACGGCTGAGTGGAGAGCGAGATTGCTGTATGCGCTGTCCATCTCCTCGAGCAGGGACTGGAACTGTCTGTGCGTCAGTGCAGATCGCTTCACTATAAAGTTGATCACCTTCGCCACAGCAGCCCTCACCTCATTGAGATCCGAACTGGACATTATTTCACACTGTTTTTTTTTTGCCAGTGTGCCAATAATTATGCTGCTGCTGCGTGCCAGTGGTGCCAGCGGCCTTGGGTTGCCGACCCCTGGAATGGAGACTGAAATAAATAAACCAATGTATGAAACCAAAGTAACCCATGCGTCTCTAACTAAGAATGTCTCCTCAAACACAATAAGAGCTGAGGTCTTGAGGAAGTGCCAGAGGTTAATCATGTGCTTCCAGTTAGAGAGAGGGCGTGTTCAGCCAAGGCCTCTAGGAATGTAAACAGAGGAGTCAATATATTTTGCTTGTCCTTTTACAATGGGGATCACTTACGCCCTAAGATGAGATCTGATTGTTTTCTGCCTCATCTAATCCGGTTCAGATCACCTACCTCCTCGTTCCAATGTGCTAGCTCCTGGTTCATATTTCCTGAATTAATATTTCCTCTAATTTCCATCTCCTACCTTCTGGTTCCTGTCTCCTCCCTCCTGGTTCCTGTCTCCTTCCCCCTGGTTCCTGTCTCCTTCCTTTGGTTCCTGTCTCCTTCCTCCTGGTTCCTGTCTCCTTCCTTTGGTTCACGTCTCCTTCCTCCTGGTTCCTGTCTCCTTCCTCCTGGTTCCTGTCTCCTTCCCCCTGGTTCCTGTCTCCTTCCCCCTGGTTCCTCTCTCCTTCCCCCTGGTTCCTCTCTCCTTCCCCCTGGTTCCTCTCTCCTTCCCCCTGGTTCCTGTCTCCTGTCCCCTGGTTCCTGTCCCCTGGTTCCTGTCTCCTTCCCCCTGGTTCCTGTCTCCTCCCTCCTGGTTCCTGTCTCCTTCCCCCTGGTTCCTGTCTCCTCCCTCCTGGTTCCTGTCCCCTGGTTCCTGTCTCCTTCCCCCTGGTTCCTGTCTCCTCCCTCCTGGTTCCTGTCTCCTTCCTCCTGGTTCCTGTCCCCTGGTTCCTGTCTCCTTCCTCCTGGTTCCTGTCCCCTGGTTCCTGTCTCCTTCCCCCTGGTTCCTGTCTCCTTCCTCCTGGTTCCTGTCCCCTGGTTCCTGTCTCCTTCCTCCTGGTTCCTGTCTCCTTCCCCCTGGTTCCTGTCTCCTTCCTCCTGGTTCCTGTCCCCTGGTTCCCGTCTCCTTCCTCCTGGTTCCTGTCTCCTTCCCCCTGGTTCCTGTCTCCTTCCTCCTGGTTCCCGTCTCCTTCCTCCTGGTTCCTGTCCCCTGGTTCCCGTCTCCTTCCTCCTGGTTCCTGTCCCCTGGTTCCTGTCCCCTGGTTCCTGTCTCCTTCCTCCTGGTTCCTGTCTCCTTCCTCCTGGTTCCTCCCCCCTGTCCCCTGGTTCCTGTCTCCTTCCCCCTGGTTCCTGTCTCCTTCCTCCTGGTTCCTCCCCCCTGGTTCCTGTCTCCTGTCCCCTGGTTCCTGTCTCCTTCCCCCTGGTTCCTGTCTCCTTCCTCCTGGTTCCTCCCTCCTGGTTCCTGTCTCCTGTCCCCTGGTTCCTGTCTCCTTCCTCCTGGTCCGTACGCTGAGGGTGATGGTCCATCGTACGGGGCGTAGGAGGTAGGGCTGCACGATATGGGCAAAATATGATATCCCGATATTTTTTGGCTGAATGGCGATATACGATATATATCTCGATATTTTCTATAGAGTGGGTTAGATGTTTTTTATGTAAGTCAAAAACCACATGTGAGATGTTGCAAGCACTTATATTAAAACATAGGTCCATATGAATGCAAACATGTGATTTTGTATCGTTATTTTCATCAGAATTCAATGAACATGTTAAAAAAAAAGGGATGTTTTTCACCTTCTTCACAAAATAATCACCTATGCAAAACAATATAAAGCTGTAGGTTACACACATTAGCTACCATTAAGAGCATTGGCTTCGTCGCATTGTCCTGCGTACTACGTGAGGGTTTCAGTGCGCCGTAACTTTAATCCCCCGCCCCCTCCCTTCTCCGTTCCATTTGGGAACATGTTTGGTTTCATTTCGCTTGTTTCGTATATTTTAATTAATTAATTAAGAGCGTCACCAGAGGGCGCCCCCAACACATTTGCCGATCGCCGGCCCTGGTTTCGGGGCAGAAGAAACTGTCGCGGCCGGTGATGCAGCAGCACAGCCACGGAGTTTTACGCATTCCTCATACTGCACTTTGTGCCGCTGCTGTAAATGGTGGAACAGATTTGTCGTGCTTCCACTTTTAGTCGCAACGGTTTTGCTACACTCTCTACAGATGACCTTCAGCTGCTGCTCATCTGTTTTTTTTAAACCCAAACTATTTCCACATTATGGAGCCGTTGCTTCTCCTCTTTGAAACATTTTTGTCTCCCGCCGCCGTCTCGTTTTCTTTACGGGTATCATCCATGCTTGTTGTGTTGTGAGGGGGCGGCGGGGGCAGGAATGAGGCGTCTTTGCACACGGCACGTTCGGAAAGACAGAGTGAGAGGGGGAGGGGTCGCGCTCACAGTCTCCAAGGCAAGCGCTGTAGACGCTTGAGGGGGAAACGGACCATTTTAACGCATATCGATATAAACGATATTGTCAAATCTTGTATCCCCTTGGAAATTATATCGATATATCGTACATAGCCGATATATCCTGCAGCCCTAGTAGGAGGGTGTGGCCGAGGACACAGAACCCGTTCTGAGTGTGTGTTGTGGCTGCAGCACTGCAGGCGGAGGTGGTGTTGGAGGTGGAGGTGGAGCTCCACCTCATAGACCTGGCCACCCTGGAGACTCTCCGCGCCCGGCTGGAGAACAGCAGCTTCCCTCTGGCCCTCAGTCCTGCTGTCGAGATCACGGACACCAACATCACCACAGGTACCTCCACCCTCCCCCCAGGGCCAGGCCTCCACCCTCCCCCAGGGGCCAGGCCTCCACCCTCCCCCCTCCCCCCAGGGCCTGGCCTCCACCCTCCCCCAGGGGCCAGGCCTCCACCCTCCCCCCAGGGCCTGGCCTCCACCCTCCCCCCAGGGGCCAGGCCTCCGCCCTCCCCCCAGGGGCCAGGCCTCCACCCTCCCCCCTCCCCCCAGGGCCAAGCCTCCACCCTCCCCCAGGGGCCAGGCCTCCACCCTCCCCCCAGGGCCTGGCCTCCACCCTCCCCCAGGGGCCAGGCCTCCACCCTCCCCCCAGGGGCCAGGCCTCCACCCTCCCCCAGGGGCCAGGCCTCCACCCTCCCCCCTCCCCCCAGGGGCCAGGCCTCCACCCACCCCCCAGGGGCCAGGCCTCCGCCCTCCCCCCAGGGGCCAGGCCTCCACCCTCCCCCCATGGCCAGGCCTCCGCCCTCCCCCCAGGGGCCAGGCCTCCACCCTCCCCCCGGGGCCAGGCCTCCGCCCTCCCCCCAGGGGCCAGGCCTCCGCCCTCCCACCAGGGGCCGGGCCTCCACCCTCCCCCTAGGCCTCCACCCTCCCCCCAGGCCTCCACCCTCCCCCCAGGCCTCCACCCTCCCCCTAGGCCTCCACCCTCCCCCTAGGCCTCCAACCTCCCCCCAGGCCTCCACCCTCCCCCCAGCGGCCAGACCTCCACCCTCCCCCTAGGCCTCCACCCTCCCCCTAGGCCTCCACCCTCCCCCCAGCGGCCAGACCTCCACCCTCCCCCCTGTGACCCGGCCCACAACGTCCCCTAGGTTGAGTTACTGAGACTGAGTGGTTGAGTTACTGAGACTGAGTGGTTGAGTTACTGAGACTGAGTGGTTGAGTTACTGAGACTGAGTGGTTGAGTTACTGAGACTGAGTGGTTGAGTTACTGAGACTGAGTGGTTGAGTTACTGAGACTGAGTGGTTGAGTTACTGAGACTGAGTGGTTGAGTTATTGAGACTGAGTGGTTGAGTTACTGAGACTGAGTGGTTGAGTTACTGAGACTGAGTGGTTGAGTTACTGAGACTGAGTGGTTGAGTTACTGAGACTGAGTGGTTGAGCTACTGAGACTGAGTGGTTGAGTAACTGAGACTGAGTGGTTGAGTTACTGACTCTGTGTCTTGTGACTGAAGAGGGAACTGTTTTCACTTGATTGCCAGATGTTATAATTACATAACGGCTTCCCAACATAAACGGAGATATTGTGTTTTTCTGTCCTCAGTTTGCTCTCCATTCGGGGCTGGGTTCCAATGCACATGTGAGGATCCGTATCGCTGGCCATGTGACAAGTGTCTTCTGCATGGGTCATGTGACAACATCACTGATGAGACGTGTGGATGCATCAATGCCCTTCCTCCTGATGAAGAATACTGCCAGCTCTCCCAACTCAGTACGTTCTCATGTCTGGTCACAGTTGACATAAAGCTGTTGACACAGCCAAGAATCTGAAGCTGTGACACTGTACAAGGCCTCAATTCTCCTGAGTCCTTAATGTAAGAGTATTGACCCATACTGGGATTGATCAAACAATAGACATGGTTAAATCACTAACTTTAAAGACTCCATCCCATTTATGGAAGTCATTATTTAAGAAGCACTTTATAATGTGTTGTGATGATTTGCTTCCTAATGTCAGCAAGTTATGAGGTGAATAACTTTGTGTTAAACGTTTAAGTAAACTATGAACTTGACTATTGTCTCCAAACAGTCAATACAACTTGTCCTATCACGACTTCTGCACCTCCGTCCACCACTTCTACACCTCCATCTACTTCTCCACCGCCATCAACCACTTCTCCACCTCCATCAACAAGTAGGGCTTTGAAAAGAGTTGGCTTCCTAGCAAACATCAAATACACACGTCCTAACCTAATGTATTTGAAATGGACACTTTCCCACGATGCACCTGTTCTCACTGCAGGTCCTCCAGTGGTCTATGAGTACCTGACTACTATCGAGTTGCAAACCACAAATGTTACAGTGATAGAGGAACTGAGGAGCATCCTGGATAACATCAGCTACCCCTTCCCCATCGACAGCAACATACTGATCTCTGAGGTCAACATCACCACAGGTGCACACAAAGTTCTGCCAATGTTGTTTTATTGCTCTTTGCAGATGACTGGGTCACAGGTTTGAAGTATCCTGTATTAACTTGTCTATAATGTTTGACGATTTGTTATGACTGCATTGAACAGTTTCTGCTGGATTTTGATGTGAAGTTTTGTGACTGATGTGACCAAAATTGCACGATTTTAAGGCAGCTCTTCTGAAGAAAATGCTGCCCAATTTGTGGATATTTTTTTAAATGTTTCTAGCCCTAAGGTTGTGGGAATCAGGAACATATGCATGAACCTTTGAGATGGAATAATGGATAAAATGTCATTCAAGCTATAGACAAGACTTCCAGTAAGAATTAAACAAATTTTAAAAAGTGTATCATTTGAAATATAAGTACAATATTCCTAAACCCCATAAACAAGTAAAGGAGAAGGTAAACATAGATCACCTTAAATTTGTAGAAGTGTGATGATTAGTCAAACTGGCGGGAAAGTTCAACAATTGGTCAAATCTGCTCAAATGTTGCATTGAGTGAACATATTTAGAAGGTACCACTAATCCACATAGATTGGTCAATTCCCTCTGAATTGTAAGAATGCAAAATGACAAATTCTTGGAAAGACTGATCCTGCCTTTCCATCACAAATGTTAACCGTCATCCACAAAGTGCATCATTTGGACCAAGTTTTCCGGAACATTGTTTGTGTTTATCTGTCCTCAGTTTGCTCTCCATTCGGGGCTGGGTTCCAATGCACATGTGAGGATCCGTATCGCTGGCCATGTGACAAGTGTCTTCTGCATGGGTCATGTGACAACATCACTGATGAGACGTGTGGATGCATCAATGCCCTTCCCCCTGATGAAGAATACTGCCAGCTCTCCCAACTCAGTACGTTCTCATGTCTGGTCACAGTTGACATAAAGCTGTGGACACAGCCAAGAATCTGAAGCTGTGACACTGTACAAGGCCTCAATTCTCCTGAGTCCTTAGTGCAAGAGTATTGACCCATACTGGGATTGATCAAACAATAGACATGGTTGAATCACTAACTTTAAAGACTCCCTCCCATTTATAGAAGTCATTATTTTAGAAGCACATTATAATGTGTTGTGATGATTTGCTTCTTAATGTCAGCAGGTTATGAGGTGAATAACTTTGGGTTAAACGTTTCCGTAAACTATGAACTTGACTTTTGTCTCCAAAAAGTCAATACAACTTGTCCTATCACGACTTCTGCACCTCCGTCCACCACTTCTACACTTCCATCTACAACTTCTCCAACTCCATCAACCACTTCTCCACCTCCATCAACAAGTAGGGCTTTGAAAAGAGTTGGCTTCCTAGCAAACATCAAATACACACGTCCTAACCTAATGTATTTGAAATGGATACTTTCCCACGATGCACCTGTTCTCACTGCAGGTCCTCCAGTGGTCTATGAGTACCTGACTACTATCGAGTTGCAAACCACAAATGTTACAGTGATAGAGGAACTGAGGAGCATCCTGGATAACATCAGCTACCCCTTCCCCATCGACAGCAACATACTGATCTCTGAGGTCAACATCACCACAGGTGAACACAAAGTTCTGCCAATGTTGTTTTATTGCTCTTTGCAGATGACTGGGTCACAGGTTTGAAGTATCCTGTATTTACTTGTCTATAATGTTTGACGATTTGTTATGACTGCATTGAACAGTTTCTGCTGGATTTTGATGTGAAGTTTTGTGACTGATGTGACAATAATTGCACGATTTTAAGGCAGCTCTTCTGAAGAAAATGCTGCCCAATTTGTGGATATTTTTTTCAATGTTTCTAGCCCTAAGGTTGTGGGAATCAGGAACATATGCATGAACCTTTGAGATGGAATAATGGATAAAATGTCATTCAAGCTATAGACAAGACTTCCAGTAAGAATTAAACAAATTTTAAAAAGTGTATCACTTGAAATATAAGTGCAATATTCCTAAAGCCCATAAACAAGTAAAGGAGAAGGTAAACATCCATCACCTTAAATTTGTAGAAGTGTGATGATTAGTCAAACTGGCGGGAAAGTTCAACAATTGGTCAAATCAGCTCAAATGTTGCATGGAGTGAACATATTTAGAAGGTACCACTAATCCACATAGATTGGTCAATTCCCTCTGAATAGTAAGAATGCAAAATGACAAATTCTTGGAAAGACTGATCCTGCCTTTCTATCACAAATGTTAACCGTCATCCACAAAGTGTATGATTTGGACCAAGTTTTCTGGAACATTGTTTGTGTTTATCTGTCCTCAGTTTGCTCTCCATTCGGGGCTGGGTTCCAATGCACATGTGAGGATCCGTATCGCTGGCCATGTGACAAGTGTCTTCTGCATGGGTCATGTGACAACATCACTGATGAGACGTGTGGATGCATCAATGCCCTTCCCCCTGATGAAGAATACTGCCAGCTCTCCCAACTCAGTACGTTCTCATGTCTGGTCACAGTTGACATAAAGCTGTGGACACAGCCAAGAATCTGAAGCTGTGACAATCTACAAGGCCTCAATTCTCCTGAGTCCTTAGTGCAAGAGTATTGACTCATACTGGGATTGATCAAACAATAGACATGGTTGAATCACTAACTTTAAAGACTCCCTCCCATTTATAGAAGTCATTATTTTAGAAGCACATTATAATGTGTTGTTATGATTTGCTTCCTAATGTCAGCAAGTTATGAGTTGAATAGCTTTGTGTTAAACGTTTACGTAAACTATGAACTTGACTTTTGTCTCCAAAAAGTCAATACAACTTGTCCTATCACGACTTCTGCACCTCCGTCCACCACTTCTACACCTCCATCTACAACTTCTCCACCTCCATCAACCACTTCTCCACCTCCATCAACGAGTAGGGCTTTGAAAAGAGTTGGCTTCCTAGCAAACATCAAATACACACGTCCTAACCTAATGTATTTGAAATGGATACTTTCACACGATGCACCTGTTCTCACTGCAGGTCCTCCAGTGGTCTATGAGTACCTGACTACTATCGAGTTGCAAACCACAAATGTTACAGTGATAGAGGAACTGAGGAGCATCCTGGATAACATCAGCTACCCCTTCCCCATCGACAGCAACATACTGATCTCTGAGGTCAACATCACCACAGGTGCACACAAAGTTCTGCCAATGTTGTTTTATTGCTCTTTGCAGATGACTGGGTCACAGGTTTGAAGTATCCTGTATTTACTTGTCTATAATGTTTGACGATTTGTTATGACTGCATTGAACAGTTTCTGCTGGATTTTGATGTGAAGTTTTGTGACTGATGTGACAATAATTGCACGATTTTAAGGCAGCTCTTCTGAAGAAAATGCTGCCCAATTTGTGGATATTTTTTTAAATGTTTCTAGCCCCAAGGTTGTGGGAATCAGGAACATATGCATGAACCTTTGAGATGGAATAATGGATTAAAATGTCATTCAAGCTATAGACAAGACTTCCAGTAAGAATTAAACAAATTTTAAAAAGTGTATCACTTGAAATATAAGTGCAATATTCCTAAAGCCCATAAACAAGTAAAGGAGAATGTAAACATCCATCACCTTAAATTTGTAGAAGTGTGATGATTAGTCAAACTGGCGGGAAAGTTCAACAATTGGTCAAATCAGCTCAAATGTTGCATGGAGTGAACATATTTAGAAGGTACCACTAATCCACATAGATTGGTCAATTCCCTCTGAATAGTAAGAATGCAAAATGACAAATTCTTGGAAAGACTGATCCTGCCTTTCTATCACAAATGTTAACCGTCATCCACAAAGTGTATGATTTGGACCAAGTTTTCCGGAACATTGTTTGTGTTTATCTGTCCTCAGTTTGCTCTCCATTCGGGGCTGGGTTTCAATGCACATGTGAGGATCCGTATCGCTGGCCATGTGTCAAGTGTCTTCTGCATGGGTCATGTGACAACATCACTGATGAGACGTGTGGATGCATCAATGCCCTTCCCCCTGATGAAGAATACTGCCAGCTCTCCCAACTCAGTACGTTCTCATGTCTGGTCACAGTTGACATAAAACTGTGGATACAGCCAAGAATCTGAAGCTGTGACACTGTACAAGGCCTCAATTCTCCTGAGTCCTTAGTGCAAGAGTATTGACTCATACTGGGATTGATCAAACAATAGACATGGTTGAATCACTAACTTTAAAGACTCCCTCACATTTATAGAAGTCATTATTTTAGAAGCACATTATAATGTGTTGTTATGATTTGCTTCCTAATGTCAGCAAGTTATGAGTTGAATAGCTTTGTGTTAAACGTTTACGTAAACTATGAACTTGACTTTTGTCTCCAAAAAGTCAATACAACTTGTCCTATCACGACTTCTGCACCTCCGTCCACCACTTCTACACCTCCATCTACAACTTCTCCACCTCCATCAACCACTTCTCCACCTCCATCAACGAGTAGGGCTTTGAAAAGAGTTGGCTTCCTAGCAAACATCAAATACACACGTCCTAACCTAATGTATTTGAAATGGATACTTTCACACGATGCACCTGTTCTCACTGCAGGTCCTCCAGTGGTCTATGTGTACCTGACTACTATCGAGTTGCAAACCACAAATGTTACAGTGATAGAGGAACTGAGGAGCATCCTGGATAACAACAGCTACCCCTTCCCCATCGACAGCAACACACTGATCTCTGAGGTCAACATCACCACAGGTGCACACAAAGTTCTGCCAATGTTGTTTTATTGCTCATTGCAGATGACTGGGTCACAGGTTTGAAGTATCCTGTATTTACTTGTCTATAATGTTTGACGATTTGTTATGACTACATTGAACAGTTTCTGCTGGATTTTGATGTGAAGTTTTGTGACTGATGTGACAATAATTGCACGATTTTAAGGCAGCTCTTCTGAAGAAAATGCTGCCCAATTTGTGGATATTTCTTTTAATGTTTCTAGCCCTAAGGTTGTGGGAATCAGGAACATATGCATGAACCTTTGAGATGGAATAATGGATAAAATGTCATTCAAGCTATAGACAAGACTTCCAGTAAGAATTAAACAAATTTTAAAAAGTGTATCACTTGAAATATAAGTGCAATATTCCTAAAGCCCATAAACAAGTAAAGGAGAAGGTAAACATCCATCACCTTAAATTTGTAGAAGTGTGATGATTAGTCAAACTGGCGGGAAAGTTCAACAATTGGTCAAATCTGCTCAAATGTTGCATTGAGTGAACATATTTAGAAGGTACCACTAATCCACATAGATTGGTCAATTCCCTCTGAATTGTAAGAATGCAAAATGACAAATTCTTGGAAAGACTGATCCTGCCTTTCTATCACAAATGTTAACCGTCATCCACAAAGTGTATGATTTGGACCAAGTTTTCCGGAACATTGTTTGTGTTTATCTGTCCTCAGTTTGCTCTCCATTCGGGGCTGGGTTTCAATGCACATGTGAGGATCCGTA
Organism: Gadus chalcogrammus; assembly: GCF_026213295.1. NCBI lineage: Eukaryota > Metazoa > Chordata > Actinopteri > Gadiformes > Gadidae > Gadus > Gadus chalcogrammus. Next base: position 947,919 of record NC_079432.1, read on the forward strand.
TCGCTGGCCATGTGACAAGTGTCTTCTGCATGGGTCATGTGACAACATCACTGATGAGACGTGTGGATGCATCAATGCCCTTCCCCCTGATGAAGAATACTGCCAGCTCTCCCAACTCAGTACGTTCTCATGTCTGGTCACAGTTGACGTAAAACTGTGGATACAGCCAAGAATCTGAAGCTGTGACACTCTACAAGGCCTCAATTCTCCTGAGTCCTTAGTGCAAGAGTATTGACCCATACTGGGATTGATCAAACAATAGACATGGTTAAATCACTAACTTTAAAGACTCCCTCCCATTTATAGAAGTCATTATTTTAGAAGCACATTATAATGTGTTGTAATGATTTGCTTCCTAATGTCAGCAAGTTATGAGTTGAATAGCTTTGTGTTAAACGTTTACGTAAACTATGAACTTGACTTTTGTCTCCAAAAAGTCAATACAACTTGTCCTATCACGACTTCTGCACCTCCGTCCACCACTTCTACACCTCCATCTACAACTTCTCCACCTCCATCAACCACTTCTCCACCTCCATCAACGAGTAGGGCTTTGAAAAGAGTTGGCTTCCTAGCAAACATCAAATACACACGTCCTAACCTAATGTATTTGAAATGGATACTTTCACACGATGCACCTGTTCTCACTGCAGGTCCTCCAGTGGTTTATGTGTACCTGACTACTATCGAGTTGCAAACCACAAATGTTACAGTGATAGAGGAACTGAGGAGCATCCTGGATAACATCAGCTACCCCTTCCCCATCGACAGCAACATACTGATCTCTGAGGTCAACATCACCACAGGTGCACACAAAGTTCTGCCAATGTTGTTTTATTGCTCTTTGCAGGTGACTGGGTCACAGGTTTGAAGTATCCTGTATTTACTTGTCTATAATGTTTGACGATTTGTTATGACTGCATTGAACAGTTTCTGCTGGATTTTGATGTGAAGTTTTCGGAAAAATCCATGAGAAAGTTAGACAATTTGTCAAATTGGCTAAAAGGTTGCTTTGAATAGATATATATTGAAGCTCTAGCTGAACGACATAGTTTGGTTAATTTTTCGTTTTGAATAACTGTACATTCCTGGATAGACTGACTGTTTTCCATCACAAAATGTATCCCTTTGAATATGAAAACTTTGTGTTTTTCTTTCCTCAGTTTGCTCTCGATTTTGGGCTGGGTTCCAATGCAGATGTGAGGATCCGTATCGCTGGCCATGTGACAAGTGTCTTCTGCATGGGTCATGTGACAACATGACTGATGAGACGTGTGGATGCATCAATGCCCTTCCCCCTGATGAAGAATACTGCCAGCAACAAATCCCACTCAGTACGTTCTAATAGCTCAACAATTCACCTCCCAACAATTCAAAGTTCATTCTTTACTAAAAACAATTACTTATTATTTTCACTTTTTTCCAAAACAGATTCCACTTTTTGTCCTTTACCCCCCTCTCCTCCACCCTCCTCCACCCCCTCTCCTCCACCCACCTCCACCCCCTCTCCTCCACCCACCTCCACCCCCTCTCCTCCACCCTCCTCCACCCCCTCTCCTCCACCCACCTCCACCCCCTCTCCTCCACCCTCCTCCACCCCCTCTCCTCCACCCACCTCCACCCCCTCTCCTTCCACGACCTCCACCCCCTCTCCTCCACCCACCACCACCACCTCTCCTCCACCCACCTCCTCCACCACCTCTCCTCCTGCCTCCACCACCTGTCCTCCACCCACCTCCACCCCCTCTCCTCCACCCACCACCACCATCTCTACTCCAACCACCTCCACCATCTCTCCTCCACCCACCACCACCACCTCTCCTCCAACCACCTCCACCATCTCTCCTCCACCCACCTCCAGCCCCTCTCCTCCACCAACCTCCACCACCTATCCTCCACCCACCTCCACCACCTCTCCTCCAACCACCTCCACCCCCTCTCCTCCACCCACCTCCACCACCTCTCCTCCACCCACCTCCTCCACCGCTCCTCCTCCTGCCCCCACCACCTCTCCTCCACCCACCTCCTCCACCTCCACCACCTCTCCTCCTCCTGCCTCCACCACCTCTCCTCCACCAACCTCCACCACCTCTCCTCCACCCACCACCACCCCCTCTCATCCACCCACCACCACCACCTCTCCTCCACCCACCACCACCACCATCTCTACTCCAACCACCTCCACCATCTCTCCTCCACCCACCACCACCACCTCTCCTCCAACCACCTCCACCACCTCTCCTCCACCCACCTCCACCACCTCTCCTCCACCCACCTCCACCCCCTCTCATCCAACCACCTCCACCACCTCTCCTCCAACCACCTCCACCCCCTCTCCTCCACCCACCTCCACCCCCTCTCCTCCACCCACCACCACCATCTCTACTCCAACCACCTCCACCATCTCTCCTCCACCCACCACCACCACCTCTCCTCCACCCACCTCCTCCACCACCTCTCCTCCTGCCTCCACCACCTCTCCTCCACCCACCTCCACTCCTCCACCCACCACCGCTCCTCCTCCTCCCTCCACCACATCTTCTCCACCCACCTCCACCACCTCTCCTCCACCCAACTCCACCACCTCTCCTCCAACCACCTCCACCCCCTCTCCTCCACCCACCACCACCCCCTCTCCTCCACCCACCACCACCATCTCTACTCCAACCACCTCCACCATCTCTCCTCCAACCACCACCACCACCTCTCCTCCAACCACCTCCACCATCTCTCCTCCACCCACCTCCAGCCCCTCTCCTCCACCAACCTCCACCACCTCTCCTCCACCCACCACCACCCCCTCTCCTCCACCCACCACCACCACCATCTCTACTCCAACCACCTCCACCATCTCTCCTCCACCCACCACCACCACCTCTCCTCCAACCACCTCCACCACCTCTCCTCCACCCACCTCCACCCCCTCTCCTCCACCCTCCTCCACCCCCTCTCCTCCACCCACCTCCACCCCCTCTCCTCCACCCACCTCCACCCCCTCTCCTTCCACGACCTCCACCCCCTCTCCTCCACCCACCACCACCACCTCTCCTCCACCCACCTCCTCCACCACCTCTCCTCCTGCCTCCACCACCTGTCCTCCACCCACCTCCACCCCCTCTCCTCCACCCACCACCACCATCTCTACTCCAACCACCTCCACCATCTCTCCTCCACCCACCACCACCACCTCTCCTCCAACCACCTCCACCATCTCTCCTCCACCCACCTCCAACCCCTCTCCTCCACCCACCTCCACCACCTCTCCTCCAACCACCTCCACCCCCTCTTCTCCACCCACCTCCACCACCTCTCCTCCACCCACCTCCACCACCTCTCCTCCACCCACCTCCACCACCACTCCTCCTCCTCCTCCACCCACCTCCACCCTCTCTCCTCCAACCACCTCCACCATCTCTCCTCCACCCAACTCCACCACCTCCACCATCTCTCCTCCACCCAACTCCACCACCTCTCCTCCACCAACCTCCACCACCTCTCCTCCACCCACCTCCACCACCTCTCCTCCACCCACCTCCACCACCACTCCTCCTCCTCCTCCACCCACCTCCACCCTCTCTCCTCCAACCACCTCCACCATCTCTCCTCCACCCAACTCCACCACCTCCACCATCTCTCCTCCACCCAACTCCACCACCTCTCCTCCACCAACCTCCACCACCTCTCCTCCACCCAACTCCACCACCTCTCCTCCACCCACCTCCACCACCTCTCCTCCAACCACCTCCACCCCCTCTCCTCCACCCACCTCCACCACCTCTCCTCCACCCACCTCATCCACCGCTCCTCCTCCTGCCCCCACCACCTCTCCTCCACCCACCTCCTCCACCTCCAGCCCCTCTCCTCCTCCTGCCTCCACCACCTCTCCTCCACCCACCTCCACCACCTCTCCTCCACCCACCTCCACCACCACTCCTCCTCCCACCTCCACCCTCTCTCCTCCACCTACCTCCACCACCTCTCCTCCACCCACCTCCACCACCTCTCCTCCACCCACCTCCACCCCCTCTCCTCCAACCACCTCCACCACCTCTCCTCCACCCACCACCACCACCTCCTCTCCTCCACCCACCTCCACCCCCTCTCCTCCACCCACCTCCACCACCTCTCCTCCACCCAACTCCACCCCCTCTCCTCCACCCACCACCACCACCTCTCCTCCACCAGGTAAGACTGAGAAGGTGGTTAACTCAAATCCAAACCGGATGCACGACTACCTTTGTAGTGTGAGAATCTGGAGGAAACATTTCATTATTAATTACTAAAGTATCACAAGCTCAGATTCACACACGAGGCATTGGTTAAACGGTTGTCGTAGCAACAGAAAGATGTTGTAGATGAGCCAAAGTAGGTCAAAGATGATGATGGAGGACGGAGGATGTGATAGATGACACTCACTGCAATCATGTGAAGGATATGACGCGTGTTCTCTTGTGCCTTTCAGATGAGATCGAGGTGGTCATGTTAATGACCCTAGACCTGACCTTCACTCCAGAACTGAGTAATCCAACGAGCAGCCAGTTCATAGCCCTGAGAGAAAGAGTACAGCCAGTGGTGGGTCTATGTTCGGCCACATTCTGTTCTGTAGACGTGACAGACCTGAACTCACAGTCTGCTTCTCTCACAGCTGGAGGCAAACTATCGATCGCTCACAGGATTCAGGTCGATTAATGTGCGAGGATTCAGGTACCATGTTATTATATCATGCCTAACCATATCAATACCATTTTCATAGGTATTATAGTATATATATATATATTAGTGCTGTCAAGCGATTCACATATTTAATTGCGATTAATCGCATTAATGTCATAGTTAAAGGTTGCATAGGTGATTTGCTTTTTTGGCCATTTTTGCAAAATTACTTGAAATCCTTATCATAACCCGCTTACAGCCACTGAGTTAGAAGTACTGACATGAAAATTAAACTTGTCAATCATCTGTGGAACGTGCAGGGCTCGAAAAACTCCAGCCAATCATATCCATTGCCACCGAGTTTCATTGGACAGTAAGTACGTCAATCAAACGGTCGTACTGCACTCCCCCTCCCCCCCTCCCCCGCGCCCCGCGCGCGACCCCTTCGTGCAGTACTCGTGACCCAGAGCTCGTGACCCAGAGCAAGCTCCTGTTTGTTGTTATCCTGCGGTATCTACTGGAACTAGTTAATCCACATTTGGACCTAGCAGTAGAAGACAATTTCCATGGCAGACAAGACGCCACAATCCCCACCACCACCACCACCACCAGCAAAGAGAAGGAAAACTCTTTTTCAGAGAGTAATTGATAATAAAAACGCTGAAAGAGAAAAACTGAAATCAAGAATAATCCTAGGCGCTGCTTTTGAACGTTGGCGGCAACTGAAGGACGAGAAGGGTCTAAAAACCGATGCTTGTGTGGCGGTTGACCTAGTTTCAAAGTTTATACCGTTTATACTCGGTAATACCGGTGTTGAGACGAGTGTAGCCTATTACTCGGTGTGAAAATGTCCACACCGCGGCAACCCTAGTGAAAACCAGGACTTCCAATACAATTATATGAAACAAACATACATTTTCTAAAAATAGTATTGATTTATGTGACCGTTTAATGTTTATAACATCTGGTGCAACCATAGCCGCGAGAACGTATTCTCAGCAGGGGGTGCTGTGAAAAAAAAACCCGGCCTGCACTAGACTCGCAACTCGCCACATTGATAAAAAAGATATATAGCAGCGCAGCTCAATTACACCAGTGCATGCGCGCACAGTTGAAAATCGATCGTTGTGTTCACTTCCTTCACACCATGGTTCACATCCAGCTGCTCACAGAACAAGTTTAGCGCACCACCGCTACCCTCACACTTTTTCATATAACCTTTTTTCAGCACTAGGACATATGAGCATTAAATAAATGCTGCGTCTCAACATGCCTTGGACAGCAGCGAGGATGACTCGCTTTGCCACGGGCCGAAACAGTTCGTAGCGACCACAGCCAGAGCGAACACAGCGGGGCAGAGGAGTGTCAGGAAGTCTTTGGTGTACACATCAGTACGGCCTATTTGCACTACTGTTTAGTGGCAATGCAGTGTTTTATTCTATGCCTTTTTATTTTCGTATATTATTTCAATTAATACAATTTATTTATTCATGAAATCAAGATCTGGGCTTCAAATCTTTTTTCCAAATATAGGTCGTATTACAATGGGGTTTGTGTTTATATTCGGACCAATACGGTACAGCGGATGCTCACATGACGTTAAGCATTTCCTGGTGCATAATGTGACGCTTCAGAACCTAAAATCCCGTTTCTCCCCGTTGATACGACAACACATAACCGGCGTTTTCAGAAATCTCCACTTTGGTTTTTAGAAATTATCGTTTTCTGTGATAAGACAGGGCCTCGGACAGGGGGTGTTGCAGCACCCCCAAAACCCCTACTTCCCGCGGTACTGGGTGCAATTTACAGCTGAATGTAGTGCCATGTTGTTAAACGAAAACCTACGCTAGCCTGGCTCGCTCTCGCGCATCTCTGTTCGCGCTCGTGCATGATTGCGCGTCCAAGTACTTGGAATGGGTGGAGTCAGAGTCAGCGTTGAAGGGGAGGGGGTAGGACCATTTGAGTTGTGTATTTTCAAAATCTGCTGGCGTTTCGCAAATCGCGTACCCAACCTTTAACTAAAAAAAATTCTATGCTAAATATCCCTTGATTTCTTTGGCCCATTAATTTTTATCATTTTAATGCTCTTATCAACATGGAGAAGTACATCGGCTTGCCTTGTGCAAATGTCATTTTATTGATAACAACATTGGCAACATTGTAGACCATACAATACTTTTGGACAGGTTAGAAAACTGGGTGGGGCTTTCAGGCACTGTCTTAAATTGGTTCAGATCCTACCTACAAAATAGGAACTACTTTGTTTCCATTGGCGACTTTGTATCAGAATCAACCAACGTGATGTGTGGAGTCCCACAAGGTTCGATCTTGGGACCCTCTTTATTCAACATCTACATGCTCCCACTAGGGCAAATCATGCATAATAATAATATTGACCATCATTGCTATGCTGATGACACACATGATTTGCCCTATGTATCGCTATCACCAAATGACTATCGGCCCATAGATCTGCTGTGCCAGTGCATTGAGCAAGTGAAAGACTGGATGTGCCGAAATTTCCTTCAGCTAAATGAGGATAAAACAGAGATAATTGTATTTGGTGCTAAAACGGAAAGGCTTAAAGTAACCCAACACCTTCACTCTCTGTCCCTGAAAACCTCAATCAAAGCCAGAAATCTAGGGGTTATCATGGATTCTGATTTACATTTCGAAAGTCACATCAAATCAGTTACAAAATCTGCATATTATCACCTTAAAAATGTAGCAAGACTTAGAGGGCTCATGTCCCCCGAAGACTTACAAAAACTTGTACATGCCTTTATCACTAGTAAGCTTGATTACTGCAGGTCTCCCAAAACAAATTCTAAGGAAGCTTCAGCTTGTTCAGAATGTTGCTGCTAGAGTTTTAACAAAGACCAAAAAATGTTAACATATTACACCAATTCTTAAATCGTTACATTGGCTTCCTGTAGGTCAGAGAATTGATTTTAAAATCATGTTGCTAACCTATAAATCCCTACATGGTTTAGGCCCAAAATATTTAACTGATATGCTTCTACTACATAAGCCTTCTAGAACACTAAGATCTTCTGAGACCAATCTGTTAATTATCCCCAGAGTAAACACGAAACATGGGAAAGCAGGATTTAGTTACTATGCAACAAATAGCTGGAATAAACTCCCTGAGGATTTAAGACTTGCCCCAACTCTGAGCACCTTTAAAACAAGATTGAAGACTTTTATGTTTGCTTTAGCTTTCTGCTAAATCTTAAATACTTTACCTTTATTTTACTAAAATGTCTTTTTAACTTTCCCTTTATTTTCTATTTTTACCAGAAAAATACATGATCTGATACCAGAGAGAAAGGTTGTATAAGGGTTAGAGTCCTGAGTTTGTTTGTATAAGGGTTAGAGTCCTGAGTTTGTATTTGTGTAAGGGTTAGAGTCCTGAGTTTGTATTTGTGTAAGGGTTAGAGTCCTGAGTTTGTAAGGGTTAGAGTCCTGAGTTTGTATAAGGGTTAGTCCTGAGTTTTGTTGAATAAGGCCTTTGGTCTGGGCTAGAGTCCTAGAAGCTGGGTTAGAGTCCTAGAATATTGTCCTTTAGGTCGGGTTGTAGTCCCGACTTGGGTTCCAGAGAGACTGTTGATCTGATCTTAAATACATTGCACTTTCAATTTTACTTACTAAAAAGCCTTTTTAACTTTCAATTTAATTTTCTCTTAAATACATTGCACTTTCTATTTTACTAATTTCTTGCATATGTTTTCTTTTACTTATCTATTATTTTATTTTATTGTATGACAATGTTTATATGTGAAGCACATTGAGTCTGCCTTGTGTATGAAAAGTGCTATATAATTAAGTTGCCTTGCCTTGCCTATACTGATCAAAACAGGACGATACAAAAAAAAAGCCTATAGTGCAATTAAACGATGAACATACAAACATACTTCCTTGAACATAGCAGTCAGGCTACAGCTTCTTTGTTTTGAGCCAAAGAAGAAAAAATAAATAAAATAAAAAACGTGCGATAAAAAGATTATCGCCGTTAAAATTGGTTTGCGTTAGCGCCGTTAATAACGCGTTTAACTGACAGCACTAATATATATATATATATATATATATTCAGATCGTAGATTACATCCTACATGATGGGGCTGGATGCTAACGGACTGTTCTGTTTGCCAGCGCGGGAAGTGTCGTCGTCGACTTCACTATCAGGACGACCAGGGTGGTTGATGGAGAGCTGACGGCCGCCAACGACAACCTGGGGCAGAGCTTTGAGCCCATCGCCGCGGTGCTGAGCTTAACCACCGAACCCTTCATCAGTCAGTCAAAGAGAGGATGGAGACTCATACTCATGATACTGACACTCATATGATACTGACACTCATATTATAGATACTGATACTCATATGATACTGATACTCTGATTATAGATACTGATACTCATATGATACTTATACTCATATGATACTGATACTCTTATTATAGATACATATACTCATATGATACTTATACTCATATTATAGATACTGATACACATACTCATATGATACTTATAAGTATCTTATGAGTATCAGTATCATATGAGCATAAGTATCTATAATATGACTATCAGTATCATGAGTATAAGTATCATACGAGTATAAATACTCATATGATACTTATACTCATATGATACTCATATGGTACTGATACTCATATTATAGATACTTATGCTCATATGATACTGATACTCATATGATTGGTACTTATACTCATATGATACTTATACTCATATGATAGATACTGATACTCATATGATACTGATACTCATATTATAGATAGTGATACTCATCTGATACTGATACTCATATTATAGATACTTATACTCACATGATACTGATACTCATATTATAGATACATATACTCATATGATACTGATACTAATATTATAGATAGTTATACTCATATGATACTGATACTCTTATTATAGATACTTATACTCTTATTATAGATACTTATACTCATATGATACTGATACTCATATTATAGATACTTATACTCATATGATACTAAGGGCCCTATTTTAACGGTCTGAAACGCAAGTGAGAAGCGCCAAGCGAAATTAGCTTTGTGGGGGGTTCTATGGCGATGTCGCTAGTTTACCGGCGCGAAGAATGACTCTTGCGCCCGGCGCATATCTAAAAAGGGTTGGTCTGAAGTAGACTAATTACCCGTAGGTGTGTTTTGGGCGTAACGTGCAATAAAACAATGAGAGTGCCAGCTCCCATCCCCTATAAGAGCCATGAGCGCATTTGAATCTGACGAGTTGATATTTTGACAGCGCGTCTGCAGTCTCCCATGAGACAGCTGCACATTACAATAACAATTAGGGCATAGTCGCTTTTATCCAAAGCGACTTACATCGGTTAATACACACATTGACAGACCGACGGCAGAGTCAACCATGCAAGGCGACCGCCAGCTCGTCAGGAGCAGTTAGGGTTAAGTGTCTTGCTCAGGGACACATCAACACTCTAGCTAGGAGGAGCTGGGGATCTAGCTAGCAACCTTTCGGTTACAAGACAACTGCTCTACCTCCTGAGCTAAGCCGACCCACATGAATTTCAAACTTCAAATGGCTCATTTTATGGCCAAATAATAAGGCCAAATTCACGCATGGAATAAGGTTTTATTCCACAACTTCAGAAATACTGAGTCCTCAAATAAATTTCGGCAAAGAAAACTTATATGATATAACATATATGATATGCTGTAACTGTGGTTCTATTTAATGATATATACGCAATACATTATAAACATCGTTTATCAGTATTGTATGCATTATTGTTGTCGACTTGTGTTCCCAATATGCATGTGTCCCGCCGTTAATATACATTGCTATGGACTGTATTATGCGTTACGTGTTTAGTTTGCGTGTGTTTAAACAGATGGACGCACACACTCGCGCCCGCATTCATTCATTCTTTTTAACACTCGCGGTAAAACAATGTTTTCTCACGATCAAATACTCATCAATCCTAAAAGTTATGGGCTTGTACACGATGTCTGTGTCAAGAAAATATGTGTTTACTGTACGGTGTTTGCAGATGCATTGATTTAAAAGTACAACTTATTACCGCTGTATCAGCTGTACTTTCCAAAATAATTTACCAAGAATGTGTGGCTAGGTAGATGAGAGGAGTGTATGGCTAGGTAGATGAGAGGAGTGTATGGCTAGGTAGATGAGAGGAGTGTGTGGCTAGGTAGATGAGAGGAGTGTATGGCTAGGTAGATGAGAGGAGTGTATGGCTAGGTAGATGAGAGGAGTGTATGGCTAGGTAGATGAGAGGAGTGTGTGGCTAGGTAGATGAGAGGAGTGTATGGCTAGGTAGATGAGAGGAGTGTATGGCTAGGTAGATGAGAGGAGTGTATGGCTAGGTAGATGAGAGGAGTGTGTGGCTAGGTAGATGAGAGGAGTGTATGGCTAGGTAGATGAGAGGAGTGTGTGGCTAGGTAGATGAGAGGAGTGTATGCGCGAGGTGCACAAGCAACATTATGCATGCGCCCTTAAAATAGCATCTGAACAACGCGCCACTGACTTTAAACCAGGTATTCCCTGGTTTGTGGCGCAAGTGGTTTCTGAACCTGTAAAATAGCACCAGGGAACGTTTGCGCCAGAACACGCCTCCTCCTTTCGCCAAACCGCCCCTTGGGGCGCAAGATCAGTCCCTAATTTACAGACACGTGGCGCAGGAGGGAAAGGAACGCTCTGCGCCAGTTGCAAACTAGCAACGACACATGCGCCAGTGATTAAGTCGATTACGCCGGATGCAAGATAGGGCCCTTATACTCATGATACTTATATTATAGATACTTATACTAATATGGTACTTATACTCATATGATACTTATACTCATATGATACTGATACTCATATTATAGTTACTTATATGATAATTATACTCATGATAATTACTCATATGATACTTATACTCAAATGATAATGATACCCATATATTACATACTTATACTCATATGATCCTTATACTCCTATATTTATTTTCCTAAGATATTTATACTCATATGACACTTATACTCATATGATTGATACTTATACTCATGATACTTATACTGGTATGATATTTATAATCCTATGATAGATGTTTATAGTATTAGTATCTATCATAGGAGTATAAGTATCCATCAGATGAGTTTAAGTATCATATGAGGATAAAACTATATGATAGATACGTATACTCATACTCATGATACTTATACTCATATGATACTTATACTCGTATGATAGATACTTATACTCGTGTGATAGATACTTATACTCGTGTGATAGAAACTTATACTCGTGCGATAGATACTTGTACTCGTACGATAGATACTTGTACTCGTACGATAGATACTTGTACTCGTACGATAGATACTTGTACTCGTACGATAGATACTTGTACTCGTACGATAGATACTTGTACTCGTACGATAGATACTTGTACTCGTACGATAGATACTTGTACTCGTACGATAGATACTTGTACTCGTACGATAGATACTTGTACTCGTACGATACTTGTATTCGTACGATAGATACTTGTACTCGTACGATAGATACTTGTACTCGTACGATAGATACTTGTACTCGTATGATAGATGCCCCTGCACATAATCCTGTGATATTCATGTTTGTGAAAGCCTCCACTCTGCCCTCCCCTGACAGGCCCTGACCCCATCACCTTCCACTACCCGGTGTACACGGGCCAGAACCGGACACTGACCTGTGGACCCCCGCCTCCCCAGGCGGGCATCGGGGTCGTGACCGGCGTCTCCTGGACTCTGGGCACCAATCCCGTCCAGAACCGAGGCCGCTTCCAGATAACCAGTAGCGCCACAGGCTCCATGCTGACCATCAGCAACCTGGTCCCCTCGGACAGGGGTGAGTCCCGGGGGCCCGAACACTCACCTCCACGCCGTCAGCATCGCCCATGTGTTGAGTGGTCATGTCCGCCTCTGTGCCTCTTGTCATTGGTTGGTCTCAGGTGCATTCACCTGCACGCTGGTGAGCGGAGGAGCTCTGAGGTTCATCCAGCGTGGGAGCTTCACCACGACGACCCTCCTAGCAGCTCCCGTCCTCCTGGTCAAGAGAGAGAGCAACGCCGTCTGTAGGGGCGGCGTCATTACAGATACGCCGCGGAGATGCTGTGTCCAGCCGCCCTACAGGGCCCAGTGGGTCGGTGTGACACCAGGTAAGCACCACCCTACAGTCACAGCTCCAAGGACATCCCGGTTATTGTGGTGAGTGCTGCAAGCAGCGCTCAACTATTTGGGGCCCTACTCCTTCCACAATTTTTCCACCCTAGAGACTACCATTCCACTTTTTAAATGTTCATATTAGTTTGGAATCGCGCGCTACTATTCAAATGTTTTAAATATTTCTAACTCTTTAAGATATTCTACTTTTGAAATATTATTTTTTATGATGGAAGCCTTTAACCTTCATTCAAACACTTAACAAATCAACACAATTTGATATTCAAATATATATAAACAGATTTTAAATATGTATACTTTTTTAAATAAAATGATTTACATTTTATCACAAATGTTTTCAAACTTCATCACTTCAGCTATTTGTTTAACTTGTTTAACCATTTTAAATTTTAAAAATGGTGTGCATGTTTACTTTGTTGACTTGACTTTTGAACTCTTTACGTCTTAAACTATGTGGCTTTACATAAACATTTTCTCAGGCTCACTTTGAACTACAGCACTCACAACACATTCTCAGTAGGAAATGTATTATTTACTACAGTCCTACCATCAGGTAACGTCCTAGCTTCAGAAAAAGCTTTTATGTACATCCAAAAATAGGAATACACAGGATGTGAATGTTCCCGCCCTTTGTCCACCAGGAACAGTGCAGGAGAGCGTGGAGCAGGGAAACAACTGTGTGCAATATGACTACAGGTTCGACTGCACGCCCACCACGGTTACCAACATCTGCCGCGTCATAGGCATCCCCGGCTTCCAGGCCAGCAGCCGGCTCAACATCATCACAGCAGCAGGTCAGAGGGGTCGAGAGGCCTAGAGAGACTAAGTCTAGAATAGTAACACTCGTGTTGAAAGCTGCTGTAGGTTACATTTGTAAAGAGGGAAGAGGTGATTGCATTCCCTCACTGCAGGGCTCCAGACTTATTTTTTTCACTAGGAGCACTGTGGCCCCTAAATTAAAATTTTAGGGGCGCAACCAGAAATGTTAGGGGCACACACCGTTGATCAACATGCCAATCAAATATTCACATTTCTACTAATTTCCAGTGTATTACTAATAACTATTTTGATAATAGATGAAGCAATTACAATGTGCTGTTTCAAATTCAGTGTCACATTTTATTATGATTCTCATCTATCCCAACGGTTTCGAGGTTTGCGTGTGCATGCGTTCGACAAGTACGGAAGCGACAGTTTCACGGGAGTGCGCCCGCTTGTCCTCCTCTCTGCCCGCTCGCCTCTCCATTGAGAATGCATCATCAGCCCCGACAAACGCCTCCCGTGTGAAAAGCCCTTTATGGCACCTGAAGCAGAGTCCTGCACTGGTTCGGGTGACCCGCACACTTTGGATGAAACGAGTCGGGTCGGACGCCTGAACAGCCCGGGTCGGGCGCAGGTTTTGCGATTGCGAGCGAGACTTCACCAGTGCTGGATATAATCAGGAGCGGAGGAGTCAACTAAAACCGTCAACAGTGGATGATGTGCTTTTTTTGCACAACAATCTAAAGCACCAAGCAAAACACCAGATATCGTAATTCCCATCTAATGTTTCTAATTTTCCATTGGGTGCGGGTCGGGTGTCGATATCAATTTATAGCGGGCTGGTCGGGCTACTGTCGGAACATGGGTCGGATGCGGTTTGAAGTATTGCGGGTACGGGCGGGTGCGGGGTTTGTAAAATAAGACCCGTGCAGGACTGATTTGCACTGGCACACTAGCCGAAGGTCGGAAGAACGAGTCAATAGTTTGCTTGCTCATTGTAAACGCACGTAGCAGGTTGTGAAGTCTTTCTCCTTCGCACAGACGTTTACGCGCGCTCGATAATCTCTAGGACCCTCCCCCTCGACACATAAGCGCCATTCCCTATCCTTCTTACAATCATCGGCCTGCTAAAGATTCCGGATTCATTGACGCGCCCCTTCTACGTTTAACGCGTAAAAAAAAATGGGCAAATTTACTGGTCGCACATGCGCAACCAGACGGAAAATTCGGTCGCACACTCTCAAATTCTGGTCACAAAATGCGACCATTTGGTCGCAGTCTGGAGCCCTGCCTCGCCGCTGGTGGTGGAGCCATGATGATGTTTTGAGCACCGATGTGGTTGACCCCGAACTCATCAGGGATGCCCTCATTGGTCCGAAATTAGCGCATTTCATTTGACAGAAATGTATAAATCATAGCTTTTCAAGTTATAGCTCTAAGTATTATAGATATCATAATAGTAAGTATCCTGCCTGCATCACGTCTCAAAGAAACACTAGTGTTACTATCGCCACATGTATAGTTCTATAGTTATAGCTCTACAACCAGTCGAGGGATGCTTCTTGGGCGGTATGAAACTCAGAAGGTAGAGCGAGTCGGCTGGTAACCTGAAGGTTGCTAGTTCGATCCCCGGCTCCTCCTAGCCTAGTGTCAAGGTGTCCCTGAGCGAGACGCCTCACCCTAACTGCTCCCGACGAGCTGTAAAGCGCTTTGAGTGGCCACTGGTTAGGAAAGCGCTGTATAAATGCACTCCATAAAAATGCCGTCCACTCTCCTCGTGTTTGTTTGTCGTGTGTAGCAGTCATCTGCAACAACACGCGGTACGGCGAGGGCGAGCTGGGGGACGAGTCCCGTCCCGGGTGTGGGCCCGGTTTGGAGGGGGAGCGCCTCGCTGTGTGCCAGGCCAGCGGGGTGTGGCTGACCCAGACCAACACCTGCATCAACACCTACATCTTCACCAAGATCAACGACCTCCTGACCAAGTCCAAGGTACACAGGGGCATTTAGCAGACGCTTTTATCCAAAGCCACTTGCAGCAAGTATATTTGTCAGAATAAAGAGAAACATTATATTGCTGTAGGACTCGGTACAGTAAGGAAGTTAATAAAAACAAGTGACAAGCACTAACAATCGCTAGGCTAACCCATTCCAAGTATACAACAAAGATAGCTAGGATAAGATGCTACACAATGCTAAATACTATTTTTAAGTGCAAGGATGTACAACATACATTAAGTGCCAGGATGTACACCATATAATAAGTGCGTAAGAAAGAGAGGGGGGGGTAGGGGGTAAGATTATCCACTGTACAATAATAATATAACACAATATGCTTCATCTTAATAAGTTGTGGATATTTCCTTTTATCTCTTTTCAGATTTCGAATCAGGGTGATGTTCCAACGTTAGTGGGAAACCTCAGCGCCGTGGTCAGCGACAATCAAACCCAAATAACGGATTCCCCGGTCACCATTTCAGCCATCGTTGACATCCTGACCAACGTGGGCAACGTGACCACGATCATCGTGGAGGACACCATGCAGGTGGGTGGGGTCCCCCCCCACAGAGACACAGTGACACAGTGACACACTGACACACTGACACGCTGAGACATTGACACACTGACACACTGACACAGTGATACAGTGACACACTGACACAGTGATACAGTGACACACTGACACAGTGACACACTGACACAGTGACACACTGAGACATTGACACACTGACACACTGACACAGTGATACAGTGACACACTGACACACTGACACGCTGAGACATTGACACACTGACACGCTGACACGCTGACACACTGACACACTGACACAGTGATACAGTGACACACTGACACAGTGACACAGTGACACACTGAGACATTGACACACTGACACACTGACACGCCCTCCGGGTGCACACAGGAGGAACCAAGTGCTCAACCCACGTCCTCTCTCTGCAGAGCATCCTGAACACGGTGGATGTGATCGTTGGCAACAACACCATCGGATCGTGGGCTGATCTGAACGCCAACCGATCCCTCAACACCAGCTCCTTGCTCCTGAGCGCCATGGAGACCATCACCCAGTTCCTGAGCGGGGACGACTTCTCCGTCAACACGTCCAGCATCCTGCTGAACAGAACCCAGTTCAGCGACTCCTTCATGGCCGACATCAACTCCAGCCTGGTCATCAATCTCCAGAACACCAACCTCACCGACACCTTCATCACTACCATCACCTTCTCCACCCTGAGCAACGTCCTGCCCCCCCGCACCAACGCCAGCTTCAACGCCAGCCAGGACGCCAGCGCCACCGGGCCGGAGATCCTGATCAACGCAGCGGTGGTGCTGATCCAGCTGAACGGGTCCAGGGCGCTGCGGCCCAACCTGACGCTGTCCTACCGCAAGCGGAACCCCTCGCTCACCGAGGACCCCCAGTGCGTCTTCTGGAACTTCCAGCTGCTCGACTTTCAGGGTGGCTGGGACGACGAGGGATGCACCTTCGTCTCGGACGTGGACGACGTGGTGGAATGCAACTGCGACCACCTGACCTCCTTCTCCATGCTCATGTCCACGGGCCTCCCGCCAGGAGCCGCGGAGGCCCTGGACATCATCACCTACATCGGCGTGGCCATCTCCATCGTGAGCCTGGTCATCTGTCTGATCATCGAGGCGCTCACCTGGAAGGCCATGACCAGGAACACCACCTCCTACCTGCGCCACGTGTCGCTGGTCAACATCGCCGTGTCTCTGCTCATCGCCGACATCTGGTTCATCATCGGCGCCGCCATCACCTCGGAGACGGACCCGACGGAGATGGTGCCCCCGGCGGCCTGCAGCGCGGCCACCTTCTTCATCCACCTCTTCTACCTGGCGCTCTTCTTCTGGATGCTGGTGTCGGCGCTGCTGCTCTTCTACCGGACGGTCATGGTCTTCTCCCACATGTCCAAGGCCACCATGCTGGCCATCGGCTTCTCGCTGGGCTACGGCGCGCCCCTGGTCATCGCCGTGGTGACGGTGGCGGCCACGGCGCCGCAGGTTCCCCAGGGGTACATCCGGGACAACAACGGCTGCTGGCTGAGGTGGGAGGACACCTTCGCCCTGCTGGCCTTCATCATCCCGGCCGGGGTCATCGTCTTCATCAACTTTGTCATCCTGATCGTGGTGCTGACAAAGATGCTGCGCCGCGGCGTTGAGAACAGCCACTCTGAGGAGAAGAACACGCTGCTGGTCATCTTAAGAAGCGTGGCCATCTTGTTCCCCACCTTCGGGCTCACCTGGGCTCTCGGTGTTGGGGTGATGGTGGCTCCGAGGAATTTGGGGCTCCATGTCACCTTCGCGCTATTCAACTCCTTACAGGTATGTGGACGTCATATCGTACATTTACATTTAGGGCAGACGCTTTTATCCAAAGCTACTAAACGACTTGTTGCGGGTTAACCAGAAGTCTTGATTAATGGGTACATAAAGCACTCAAAATATGTAAATCATTCATAAAATGTCTCCAAAATAGTGTCCAGTTATTGTCGTTTTTGGCAGCAACGGGTGCGTTTACACCAAATGTGAAGGGGCGACATGACTCCATACAAAGTCAACGTAGAGACACGATTCGGGCGAATTTTTCGCTAGAGAAAACCTGCGACAAGTTTTGATTTGTCGCCTGACATTTTCGCCCAGCACAGGCGAGCGCGCTGACAAGGATTTGCAGCGCGACAAATTCACTCGAGTTGAAATATTTCAACTTTGCCGTTACATTCGTGTGATGACAGCCAACCAGCGTTCAACAACGTGGCCATTGAGTGACAGGCGTAACGTAACAGCCAATCAGCGTTCAACCAGCCAACCATTCCCTGCAGTGCAGTCCGGTGTGAACCGCAGCATGGAGGAGTAAGTGATTGTTGCCGTTTGCGACTCCCGGAGCTCTATATATAATATTATACAAATTTCTGTGCTCCTCCGGACGGCCGTAGAGCGGGGAGCTCTCGTAGGGATTGGGCTTCTCTGGGTTTGTTTACCGGCATGGCTATGGTTTTCGGTCTTGTGTGTTCCAACGGTTTATTAGGTATCTAATAAATCGCTTTCTAATCAATACTTCATTCACTGCCTCTTCCGTGGTCATTACAATATTATGAATAGACGGCGTTGGGTTCCCTACGTCTCTCCCTCTTCCACAACAGGCAAAGACATGCAATAGTGGTTATCTCGGCCATGGCTGAGAATGAATTGGCATGAAGCACCGTTGGCGGGCAAAAGATGTGGCGCAACAAATTCGCCTGACAAAACTTTGTTTTTATTTACAGTTTATGATTTGTCGCGCGACAAAACTTGGGCGACAACGCAAACGGGCGACAAATGTCTCTTTTGGGGTGAACGCCTGCCATTCGGCGATGACGTCACGTTGGGGAGACGTGGTGGAAGGTAGCCTCAGCCTAGTACTAGAACTATGGCGTCTATGGTGGCAAGAACCACAAATAGCATGTACGATGGCCCACAGCCGTATAATTTTGAACCTGTCAGACGTGAGAGGACGAATGAGGAATTGCCGAGAAGAAAGCCAATTAAATGCATGGTCAGAGGAGAATGAGTGGAGAGTTGCTATAATTTATCAACGCAGCAACGGGCGCTGGAGCTAGTCAATGAACAGCAGTGAATAGCACAGAGTGAGTGTCAACCTTTCTTTATATCTAGCGACAGCGATTATGTTGCTTGCCAGTCCCACCTGTGAAATCCCCCCCAGATAATCCCTAATTTAATCCTCAGGAGGACAGAGTTATAGCCTAGGGGCATTGTTCTTTGCCAAGTAGTCGATTAATGCATTGCATTGTTCTGTGTGGCAGTTCTGGATTAAACCGAACACTGAGAACTCACGTGTAGTCATGTCCAAATATATATGCCTGTTAGTAGTTAGGTACAGAGATTACACCGACAATTAGTCTTTAGCCTACATGACGACACACACACGCACACACTTTACAACTTTGATAATCCAATATGCTATAGTAGCCTATTGTAAAGCAACACTGACATAGGAGTCTGCCTTTGCTAAAGTTGTTTGGATGCACGTTGATTTATAACAAGGAGAGGCAAAGTTGTGCATTACAATGCAAACACGATAATAATTGGCACCAATCTGGCGCACAAAGAGCAATCAACTGAATAAATGCCAGGTATAGCCTATCGGACACACAATCAGTGCACTTGCAAATGAGTGCCTGCAAGTATGACCGATCGTGGTGTGACATTATTTAACCATCAATCTACCGCGAACACGATCAGAAGATGTACATTGAACACATACACAAAGCACATTCGTCCAACCCGGCGGATGCTGACAGACAGCCCAGAACAAGCCAACCATCACCAAGGCGGGTGTGCTCTCTCTCACACGCCCGTACACAATCACTCCAACTTGTCCAACTCCAAGGCTAGGCTGCTTCACTAAGACCACAACTAACCACAAGGCCTTCATAACCATGCAGTATGCCGAAGCCGGAAAAGACACACGCACAGTCACACACACTCATCTTATGCAAAACAAGTGTGTGAGTGATACACTCTGGTTTAGCTTCCGCTTGCTATCCGTTTTTAGTATGACTTCTCAACATTACGTCTTTCTTCTGTTTGGCGCACATGGCTAATTTGCAGACGCGCACAGGACTGGCTGGCTCCGCTTGCAAAAGATTATAACATAGTTATCTATCTATCTATATATCTATCTATCTATCTATCTATGCATGCGTCTAGTTTTAATGCAATGTATTTTGTGTATTTCCAGTCAGACTTGTTGTCTCCCTTGTTCTGTGAGGTCTTGAACGCCAACTCTCCTGTGTGAGCCGAATCCCCTAAATGAATTCCCGAAGATTTGTGTCGTTTGGTATTAATAAAGACTTGATTAGGCTATCTAATAGTGGGCTATTCCCCACTATTCACGGAGCCTGAGGTGAATAATTGTTTAGTATATACTACGTGAACACTCCAAAAATAATCAAGATAACACTTTTTGCCGGGGCGGGATTTATTTGTTTTTATTGGCGGTTTATTTATTTTTATTAGCGGACATTTTGCTATGAAAACAATATCCCAAGTTTGAAATCTCAATCATGGGATATTGCCCAATATCCCGAGATAGCGAACCAATCAAATTGCGCCCTTTTAGGAGGTTCACGTGTAGCATATACCTATATATATCTATGTATCTGTATAATCTGCTGAACACTCTCTTACTAGTATCTACTCTCAAGGGTCTCAATGCGGCTGTGGGCCGTGTCTCCCAAACGTGACATGCATTCTTGGGGAAATGAAAAATCAATCGCAAATCGCTAAAATAGTACCTACCTTTTCGTATTACATTCCGTTTTGTGATACCTAACAACATAAAATACAATGGCTAAAAGTTTAATCTTTATTACCAACAAGCAAATTGCACAAATTTGTTGGAAAATTAACCCTGCATCATGGCCTTTAAACTTCGGTTAAACATTTAACAAACCAACAAACTTGAATGGCAACAGTTTAATTTCTTACCCGCTTAGCATATTTTCAGTTGGTCTTCCGTTGACGCTAGAGCGTGATGACGTCACACGCTCCAGCTTGGGCTTGAAGGTTCAGAAAGCGTTAGGTCCACTAGCAGCGCTGAACCACAGGGGGGCGCTGGGCCCCAGGCTAGATTTTAAAGCTCAAGAGTTGAGATGCGTTTTATGTAATGTTGATTTGCGAGGATAAAGTGTTCTCTTCACCTATAATTTTTTTTTCAGGGGTTCTTCATTCTTGTGTTCGGGACTCTCATGGACCCCAAGGTATGCTATCTTTGGGCAAAATGGAACAAATTGTTTACTTTCACATTTCTGAATATCTGAAAGACTACTATGTATTGATGACCCCTGTAATAAATCAAGTATTTCCTTACAGAATGGAGTGTATACAGTCGTGGTTTTAACGTTAAAATACAAAATAAGGATTTGTGACCCGCTTGTTGCTCCTTCAGATCCGAGCTGCTCTGTCCAGAACCATCCCAGCCCTCAACTCCTCCTCCAACCAGACCCGGGTTCGTAATCACCTCCATCTACCTCCATCATCTACCTCCATCTACCTCCACCTGTTCTCCATCTACCTCCACCTGTTCTCCATCTACCTCCACCTGTTCTCCATCTACCTCCACCTGTTCTCCATCTACCTCCACCTGTTCTCCATCTACCTCCACCTGTTCTCCATCTACCTCCATCTGTTCTCCATCTACCTCCACCTGTTCTCCACCTGTTCTCCATCTACCTCCATCTGTTCTCCATCTACCTCCACCTGTTCGCCATCTACCTACCTCCACCTGTTCTCCATCTACCTCCACCTGTTCTCCATCTACCTCCACCTGTTCTCCATCTACCTACCTCCACCTGTTCTCCATCTACCTCCACCTGTTCTCCATCTACCTCCACCTGTTCTCCATCTACCTCCACCTGTTCTCCATCTACCTACCTCCACCTGTTCTCCATCTACCTACCTCCACCTGTTCTCCATCTACCTCCACCTGTTCTCCATCTACCTCCACCTGTTCTCGGTTTAACTTGAGCTTATATTATTAAGCATATGTTGCACTCACCCACCCCAAACCCTACCTTAACCACCCCAAACCCTTACCTTAACCACACCAGACCCTTACCTTAACCACACAAGACCCTTACCTTAACCACACCAAACCATACCTTAACCACACCCTTACCTTAACCACACCAAACCATACCTTAACCACCCCAAACACTGACCTTAACCACACCAGACCCTTACCTTAACCACATCAGACCCTTACCTTAACCACACCAGACCCTTACCTTAACCACACCCCACACCAGACCCTTACCTTAACCACACCAAACCATACCTTAACCACACCAAACCCTTACCTTAACCACCCCAAACACTGACCTTAACCACACCAGACCCTTACCTTAACCACATCAGACCCTTACCTTAACCACACCAGACCCTTACCTGAACCACACCCCACACCAGACCCTTACCTTAACCACATCAGACCCTTACCTTAACCACACCAGACTCTTAACTTAACCACACCAGACCCTTACCTTAACCACACCAGACCCTTACCTTAACCACACCAGACCCTTACCTTAACCACACCAGACCCTTACCTTAACCACACCAGACCCTTACCTTAACCATGTGTTCTCCAGACTACCAGTGGAGGAGGATCGTCGACTCGCAGATGGGCGCTCCTCAACAGGATACGAGGACGACGCGGTGAGGCAGACAGACAGGCAGACGGACAGAGGGACGGACAGAGAGACAGACAGGCAGACAGAGGGACAGACAGACGGACAGAAAGAGGGACGGACAGACAGAGAGACAGACAGACAAGACAGAAAGAGGGACGGACAGACGGACAGAAAGAGGGAGGGACAGACTGACAGACAAAGGGATGAACAAACAGATAGACAGAGGAACAGACAGACAGAGCGACAGAGGGAAGGAGGGAGGGACTGACGACTGACAGACAGACGAAGAGACAGATAGACAAAGGGGCCGAGCGACAGACAGACAGAGGGATTGATAGACAGACAGAGGAACAGACAGACAGACAGACAGAAGATATCTCCGCTCACCTTGACACGCAGCATGTTTTTCTCTCCGCTCCCAGGTGCGTACCACGTGATGAGTGCGGCTAACACCAGCAGCTCCAACACCGCATCGGAATCCTACCTCAACATTTGATTTTGAACGATTGTTATTCAATCTTAAAGGGATACTTCACCGGTGGAGATATGGAGGTTATATGAAGTACATAATTATATGTATCATAAATGTGCAAAAAAAATTGAAATCGGCTAATCCTAGCCTGAGAAAAGGCAGAAAGTGTCTCTCCGGCTCAAAAGTAAGAAATCCTCCAACTCCCACAGTGCATTGCGCTCGCTGCACCGCCCGCCTGTTTCCGTTTGGAGGGGGAAGGACCCGTGGTCCTAGCGCGAGTGGTGGCGAGCAAACTTTGTGTAAACATATCCCTGTGATACGTTGACTAGTTTAGACTCCTGCCCTCTTTTTTTCAAACGCATGATTTGTATATTACTGTACAGCATAAAAACATTTGCTAGTAATTACAGTAGCTCAGCATATCAAGTATTTGTACTCAACCTTTTCTCCCCAGTTGAAATAAGTGTTTGTCTTATACAGCAGGCCTACTTTAGTATAACAGCACTTGGGTTAGTAAACAAATCACAACAACAGACATGAATTTGACATTTTATTCATGAAAAAATATGAACTATTTGCAAAAATAAAACGTGCAGGGTGCGTTTGCTAGAGACAAAATAGTCACAGCTCATCTTGAGCATCTAATGTCTCCCATAGACATCCTATACATGGACGCAGCATTGGCTGCTGGGACGCGAGAAATGCGGCCGCCATCTTGAAGTGTGGATGGGGAGCCAGGGAGCAGCATGAAGTCCGAGGGGAGGTTGGAACAGAGGATGTATTTCTGCTTGGGGAACACAGTTTGGCATCGACAACCACCATTCGGACGCGTTATCATTGGTTGTGTGTGTGTTTCATAAGATAAGGCTGCACCACATTGCCAAACTCTCCTCTTTTGAACTTCAGAAAGGAAGCACGAGAAAGAAGCTATGCAAAACAGTCCTCTTTCAGGGTTTTATTCCCACACAGATATTGATATTTTTTACATTCACATTGCCTTGCATACACTACATTGGTCAGTCTGCCTTTACCCCGACTGCTTTTTATTGCATTTTGAATTTCACTCCTAATTCATGATAATTAATTTGACTGGAGTGATCAGCTATCACTAGGAAATCCAGATGATATTCTGGCTCCATTTCACACTAAATTTAACATAATACAAAACAAATATACCTCTGTTGGTAAGGTACGCCCTCGGCAGGTTAAATTACCATGGTTAAACTCAGATACTCAAACTCCTTAAACAGAAGGCTTCATCTCTCAAACAATTTAGATTACATCGAACACCTGATAGCAAAAACGACTTAATAAAAATAAGAAATCAATGCACTACTGAAGTACGCAAGGCTAAGCAGGGCTGTACAGTGTGACAGTTTTGATCGCATTTGCGATTGAAATATTTAGCGTGCGAAGATAAATACAAGTCCACTCGCACCGGTGCGAAAGGGTGAGAAGGCCCCGTGCCGAAAAAAAATACGTCTTTCTGTACGGCTTTCTGTATGGCACTGCTAAGCGCGAGTGTGTGGGAGCATGATGGGAGCGTTGAATGTTGGGAAATGTATTTCCAGTTATAGGCTCGCCAGTTCCGCTCGACTACTAAAAAACTACATTTCCCGAACATTCACACGTTGAGGAAGAGGCTTTGTAACGGTCGCGGGAAATTCACTTTTTAAGCAAAACAGAAAAATGAAAAGGTATTTCCCAGTATTCGGAAGTTCTTCTTCATCAAATAAAGATGGAAACTTGTAAAAAGAATCCACGTATGGAAGAGATTGACTCGGCGACCACAAGCACGGAACCGGCACCTTCGGACGAAGCCGACTCCACCCATGACTCCGTCTCGGCCAACGGGAAAACGTACAGGTTAGGGATGCAAACAATTAATCGATTATCGATTAATTGTCGATAAGAGATTACTCGATTAAAATAAATTACTTGCAATTAATCGCATTTTAACCCGTAATTCCCCAACCGTCCACGTGAGGGCGCACTTGACGCCAGACGTACTTGACGCACACGCGGGAACACAAGCGGGAACACAAGCAAAGCAGGGCCGTGTTCCAATACCCGTACTTCCATGAGTATACTTAAAGGAAGTATACTATCCGCACTGGCTACTACGTTAATTTTTCAGATGTGAGTGCTGTTCCAAATCGAGTAGGCTACTCCGTGGTGCACTAACCGGAAATTACGATCACGACTGCCGCCGTGGCTCCTCCCCCGCAATAAACATCCCGCTTTGAACGGTGAACTCTTTACGCCTAGCAGCTATAAAAAGCTATAAAAACTATAAAAACTACAAAATGACTATTAATGCAGGCTATGTGGAAAATGCGCCGACTTTGGCTCAGCCTGGCTCCGCCTCTTCTGCTACGTAGCTAAGAAGGCTGCCGTTGAGTACGGGGAGTGTCCTTCGATCCACACTTCACGATTAGCCCGTTTTGAGTACGGCATCCGGGTCCTTGAAGTATACTTCTTCTCGCCGGATCTGAATTGAAGTACTGCGTACTCAAATTTTGGCTAGTAAGTACGGACAGTACGGGTATTGGAACACGGCAGGACAAGACAAACGAAAAGCGGGACACTGACACGATGAAGAGGGCAAAACGGAGTGCAGTATGGAGCCACTTTAAGTTGGTTAATGACGACAAAGACGCCAAATGCACAATATGTGGAAGTATTTTTAAGTACAACAACTAAACGACTTCGTTGAATTACCACCTAAATGTGTCACATTCAGAAGGAAATTCAGCTTCTCAGAAGAATTGCCGCTTATCAATTAATCGATCATCGATCGATAAGATGAAACAACTATCGATTAATGAATTACTCGATAATTTGCATCCCTAGTACAGGTTTAACCCCCAGTGGTTAAAAACGTTCAATTGGCTGGTCTACGACCAATCCAAGAAGTCTATGTTTTGTAAATATTGCCTCGAGGTAGGGGAAAAGACATCAGAGGTTAATAAATAAGTGTTTGTTAAATTTGTAATAATTACTTAATTTTGTTGAATGTGTTCACCACTTCTGGCTGCTGATCACATAGTTACTTTACTATTCAATATGTTCATTGTCACTTTACTGTTGTTAAATTGGTTCATAAAGTGTTACTTTTGTATATACGTCCTATTCTGTTCATATAGTATTTTTATTTTTTTGACTGTAGTATACGTGCTACCAAAATAATTGTTGTGCTACTGAATTTTTTCGCTTGCTAGCACCAGTGCTACCATTTTAAAAAGTAAGCGTACAGCCCTGCTAAGACAACATATTTCCAACAGAAAATCACCCAATCCGCTTCAAACCCAAGGTCTCTAGGGCAGACTCTTACGCCCCGTGCCCACTACCTCCGTCCGTTTACTGATCCCCATTGACTTTGAATGGGGACGGACGCGCAATGCATTGTGGATCCGTCCGTTCCATTGGAGCCTTCGGCTCAGTCAAGAAGTTGAAAAATGTTCAACTTTTTCGGCAGCGACGGATCCGTCATCCAATCAGATCGCGTATGCAAATTTAAGCACTGTGACGCGACTCGGGCTCCGACGATACTGGAAAGCGGGAAAGCGGGTCATCTTGCATCGCAACAAGCAGGAAGTAGCTGGAAGAACCCAGCGAAGCGATTTGATTGGCTGACGGATGCCTCTGCAAAGACTACTCCCCCATCAGTCAGCCACGCCTTTCCACGTCCGTTGACTGACGGTGCAGTGGGCATGTAGGGTAACGCCCCGTGCCCACTACCTCCGTCAGTTGACTGATCTCCATTGACTTTGAATGGGGACGGACGCGCAATGCATTGTGGATCCGTTCGTTCCGTTGGAGCCTTCGGGTCCGTCAAGAAGTTGAAAAAATTTCAACTTTTTCGGCAGCGACGGATCCGTCATCCAATCAGAACGCGTATGCAAATTTAAGCACTGTGACGCGACTGACGATGAGTGGGAGGGTGACCCTATGGGGTCGTGAACTATAACCATGAAGTGAAATGAGCCTGGAATAACAGGGCATTTTCTTTTAAATTGAATCCAAAATCATATGTAATATGTCTCATATTGGAGATTTTGGTTGGCTTTTACTTTGAAAATCCACATCAGAATGTGAAATAACAGGGCATTTTCTTTTAAATGGAATCCAAAATCATATGTAATATGTCTCATATTGAAACTTTGGTTGGCTTTTATTTTGAAACTCCACATCAGAATGTTCTGAAACTTTTTACGTGACCCCATGGGGTCTTGAACTATAACCCTGAAGTGAAATGAGCCTGAAATAACAGGGCATTTTCTTTTAAATGTAATCCAAAATCATATGTAATATGTCTCATATTGGAGATTTTGGTTGGCTTTTACTTTTATTTAAAGTAAATACCACAACGGCCGTACACTTCCTTTGATGTACCCGACGAATGCTTTTATTTGAAACTAGTTCTGAGACGCTATTACCGTAATGGCTAGTATATACAGGTACGGCAAAAAAACTGAGTCGGCTGGCTTGACCGCCGATCTTGATGAGTCGCTTGACCGCAGTAAATCTTCCGTCATTTAGTAAAAACGCTGTAAAGTACGTGCTGCTTTCCTAGAACCTGTGCTTGATTTTGAGGACTTTTGCAATAAATTCATCCACATTCAATACTACCAAACAAGAACCAATCCAAAACAATCCCATGTTACTTTAACGAACACAGGTTGTTTTTTTAAACCAAAAGAATATTAATATAGGCTTTACAAATCACCCAAAGTGCGATTTCGTTGTGGAGCTCTGTTTCCCTTCTTACGTCTTCAACAAGACTGTTGCATGCAAGTGGCCCGCCGTACTTTGGTGTCTCAATGCCGACTTTGTAAGACAACTCAGGTTGGAAAACCCACCGTGGCTCCTAACACCACATCGATCCGTTGCAAATTGCAAGCATTCCCAGTAATACAGATTACAATGACCACTTGACGCTGTCAGCCAACTATACCTCTCGTAGTTGCTGGATTGAAAGTTCCGCACAAATCCTTTGCCCGGCTGGGTCAGAGCAGCTAGCTGCGGTGTTGGTCGTCCCTGTTTCACAATTTCTAGCTTTTCTGAGAAAATCCTTCTCGAAAAAGACTTTTTCAACAAGTCGGCCGCAATATCCAGTCCTTCTCCTCTGTCATCCATTGTAATTAAAGTGAATTTAATCAAATAAAATCTAACCTAATCATATATATAATTTTGCTGCTAGCTAATTGTGATTCCTTTTGTTTTCCTCCTGATGGCGCCAAACAACAAGGCCAGCTAGATGGCCTAGACGTGTAAATGGATACACCCAACTTGGCATACTCGAAATCTGATTGGTTGAAGAACATGTCAATCAACAACATAGTCCCCATTAGCGTCAACAGCGAGGGGATTCTCTCAGGATTCTGAAGGCCTCAGATAAATTATTTTTACCCGGAGACAGCGCAGGGAAATAATCTGAATGGATAAGGGCTCTGATAAATATATTATCGCGCTGGAGGCAAAGCAACTGAAGGAAAAAAACAAATAAATAAGTCTAAATAAATTTAGACTTATGTGAACAAACTTATTAAAATAGATACAATGAATGATAAAATATATATATTAAAAGGTATAAATTATATATTTTATAAAAATAATGTATTGTTCTGAAAGTGTCTAGGCCAGCAGAGAAGGCTTTGCTGGCCCTGACGGCCCGCCACTGCTTAAACACTATTTTTTTGAAGACTCATGCTAACAGCCTTATACCTCTTCTCCACCACTTAATCAACCTTTGTATTAGGCTCTCTATTTTCCCCTCCAACTGGAAAACAGCCCAAATCTCACACATTTTTTCAAAGCTGACAACCCTTGTCTGGCCTCTAACTATAGACCTATAGCCATACTCCCAACAATATCTAAGCTGCTTGAAAACACCTTATCCAATCAATTAAGCTTCTATCTTTAAAGCAACAACAGGCTAAGTAACTGCCAACATGGTTTCCGTGCAAAGCGGTCCACCACGTCAGCTTTACTGCTCTTCACTGAGGAAATTCAAAACTCTTTAAATAGAAGACACACCACTGGAGCAATTCTTTATTGATTTTCGTAAAGCGTTTGACACAGTAGACCACCTGATTTTATCATCCAAACTTCACTCTTTTAACCTATCACCCTCTGTTTTAGTTATGATTTCCTTTTATTTAACAGACAGATCACAAGTTGTCAAAATTTACCATGCAACATCTCAGCCCTTAAGGTGTGACATGGGTGTTCCAGAAGGAAGTATCCTTGGGCCTTTGCTTTTTCTTTTATACATTAATGATCTCCCACAAGAGTGTAACTACTCTAAATAAGATAAGATAAGATAAGATACAACTTTATTAATCCCCCGTAGGAGAAATTTGTTTGTTGCAAAAACAGCCCAGCAGCAGTTGAAGGACACAGAATAAAATGACAATGCAATAAATACAATCAATACAAAGTGCTAATGCATAAATAGACATTGATAGTTAAAATAGGGACAAAAACAAGACAAACAGAACCAACATCATGATGGGTGATGCATATACACATATATACGCATACCTAAACACACACACATGCATATGCAAACAGATAGACATACACAAACACAATCATCAGGCACTGTTGAACAGCCTAATGGCTGCCGGCACAAAGGAGCACCTGAAGCGCTCCGTCTTGCACCTGGGGAACGTGAACCTGTGGCTGAAGGTGCTCCTCATCTGCCACAGCTCAGCATGGAGGGGATGGGAGGGGTTGCCCAGGATGGACTTGAGTTTGTCCCTCATCCTCCTCTCCACCACCACCTCCAGACTGTCCAGCTCAAGTCCCACAACAGAGCTGGCTTTCCTAACCAGCTTGTTGAATCGGTTTGACTCCCCAGCTTTGACTCTTCCGGTAGTGGGCCTCTGTGTTGTCAGACCAGTCCAGTTTATTGTTGATGTGTACTCCAAGGAACTTATACAAATCCACTGTCTCAATTTCAACCCCCTGGATGGTAATAGGGGTTGGGGGCTTCCTCTTCCGGCGGAATTTCACCACCAGCTCCTTGGTCTTGCCGATGTTGAGTTGGAGGTGGTTCTCCTCAGACCATCTGACGAAGTCCTCCACCACACCTCTGTACTCGTCCTCCCTGTCCTCACTGATGCAGCCCACGATGGAGGAGTCATCTGAGAATTTCTGGAGATGGCTTCAACTCTGGATCCAGAGTTGAAGCTGAAGTCAGAGGTGTAGATGGTAAAGAGGAAGGGTGAAAGTACTGTTCCTTGGGGTGCGCCAGTGTTGCTCATCAACACATCTGACAGGCTGCTCTGCAGCCGCACGTACTGTGGCCTGCTGGAAAGGTAGTCACCAATCCAGGCCACCATGTCAGGGTGTACCTGCATTGCTGAGAGCTTCTTCTCAAGCAGGGGAGGCTGGATGGTATTAAAAGCACTGGAGAATTGGGCCTGGGCCTGGTACGCGAACTGCAGTGGGTCCATGGAGTCACACACCTGGGGCCTGAGGTGCTGTAGAACCAGTCTTTCGAAGGTCTTCATGATGTGCGAGATCAGCACCACTGGCCTGTAGTCGTTGGGAGACCTAGGACGAGCTATCTTAGGCACTGGAACAATGCAGGAGGTTTTCCACAACTGGGGCACCTTCTTTAGCCTCAAGGAGAGGTTGAAGAGGTGTCGGAACACTCCAGCAAGCTGTCCGGCACACACTTTAAGTGAAATGCCTAATGTATGCTGATAACACTTTGCTCTTTCTGTCCGACTCTAACCCTGATACCATAAACTCCAAACTGTCATCTGATCTTCGATCTTTGCATAACTGGTTAAATAACCATTAATGTTACAAAAACTGAATGCATATATTTTCACTCATCCAGAAAGCATCTGTCCTTTACCAGTCCCAAAAAAATTTCCAATCAAAATCTTGTCATCGCCAAAACATATAAGTATCTGGGTGTGTTACTTGACTCACATCTCACTTAACGTGAACACACCTCCAAGTTAACTAAAAAGTTAAATCAGAAACTATATGTACATAAAAAGATTAGACTATATCTATCCTCTACTGTTTCCAAAACCTACCTGCATGCGATTGTATTCTCAACCATTTCCTACCGTTTACCAATATGGTCTCTCAAAATGGACACACCACTGCACTGCACTCACTCAATCACACGCTCTGTCCTTTCAAAATTGTATTTGCAGTCATGCTATCACATTTTATTTTCACCTCCAACACAGCACCTCACAAACACTCATCTCCCTCTTACCAACACATAACATGCCCCAAGTGCGAGTCACTAGATCTGTCTCCATGGCCCTCCACCCAGTGCCCGCATACAATAACGGCTATGGACAGAGGTCCTTCACCCATACCGTCACCACAGTCTGGAATGGCATTCCCCATCACATTAGAGCATTACAATCCATCACACAGTTCAAAAAAGATTATAAACTGTTACTCCTCAACACATACACTTGTAAACACTGACTTATATAGATCATTGTCTGTGCTCAGTCTGCTGTCTATATGACTGTCCTAATGATGTCTGACGTGCTATGTCCCTGTTATGTGTTGTATGTAAATGTGACGTGTGATGTGCCTTGGCCCTTCTACATGTTATATTTGCTGCAGAACAGGAACCTGCTGTTAATCAGCTATTTTACTGAGACAGGCCCGTTTTAAATTGTAACTTTGTTACTTTTAATACATCTCATCTCTCATCTCATCTTCATCCGCTATCCGGGGTCGGGTCGCGGGGGGAGCAGCTCAAGCAGGGGGCCCCAGACTTCCCTTTACCGGGCCACATTGACCAGCTCTGACGGGGGGATCCCGAGGCATTCCCAGGCCAGTGTTGAGATATAATCTCTCCACCTAGTCCTGGGTCTTCCCCGAGGTCTCCTCCCCACTGGACGTGCCTGAAACACCTCCCAAGGGAGGCGCCCAGTGGTACTTAAACTCCTTCACTTGGGCTAAGCAATTCCTGCTAAGAGTCATGGCCTCAGATTTAGCGGTGCTGATCCTCATCCAAGCCGCTTCACACTCGGCAGCCAGCCGATCCAGTGAGTGCTGAAGGTCACAGGCCGATGATCCAATGAGGACCACATCATCTGCAAAAAGCAGTGACGAGATCCTCAGACCACCGAACTGCAACCCCTCCCCACCACGACTACGCCTCGATATCCTGTCCATGTATATCACAAACAGGATTGGTGACAAGGCGCAGCCCTGGCGGAGACCAGCACCCACTGAGAACGAAACTGACTGGCTGCCGAGGACGTGAACACAGCTCTCGCTTTGGGAGTACAGAGATTGGATGGCCCTGAGGAGAGACCCCCTTACCCCATACTCCCGCAGCACCTCCCACAGTTTCTCCCGGGGGACCCGGTCATACGCCTTCTCCAGATCCACAAAACACATGTAGACCGGATGGGCATACTTCCAGGCCCCCTCCAGGATCCTTGCGAGAGTGAAGAGCTGGTCCGTAGTTCTACGTCCGGGGCGAAAACCGCATTGTTCTTCTTCAATCTGAGGTTCGACGATCGGCCGAACCCTCCTTTCCAGCACCTTGGAGTAGACTTTACCAGGGAGGCTGAGAAGTGTGATATCCCGGTAATTGGCACACACTCTCTGGTCCCCCTTTTTGAACAGGGGAACCACCACCCCGGTTTGCCACTCCTTTGGCACTGTACCCGACTCCCACGTGAAGTTGAATAGGCGTGTCAACCATGACAGCCCCTCAACACCCAGAGCCTTTAGCATTTCTGATCGGATCTCATCAATCCCTGGGGCTTTGCCACTGCGGAGATGTTTGACTACCTCAGTGAACTCCACCAGGGAAATTGACGACGAAACACCATCAACCTCGAGCTCTGCCTCCAACATAGAGGGCGTGTTATTCGGATTCAGGAGTTCCTCAAAGTGTTCCTTCCAACATCCGACGACCTCCTCAGTTGAGGTCAACAGAGTCCCATCCTTAATGTACACAGCTTGGATGGTTCCCTGTTTCCTCCTCCTGAGGTGCCGGATAGTCTTCCAGAAACACTTTGGTGCCGACCGAAAGTCCTTCTCCATGGCCCCTCCGAACTTCTCCCACACCCGCTGCTTAGCCTCCGAAACGGCAGCAGCTGCAGCCCTTCGAGCCTGTCGGTACCCTGCAACCGAGTCAGGAGACCCCCAGGATATCATATCCCGGAAGGCCTCCTTCTTCAATCGGACGGCTTCCCTGACCACCGGTGTCCACCACGGTGTCCGAGGGTTACCGCCCCTTGAGGAGCCTAAGACCCTGAGGCCACAGCTAGCCGCAGCAGCTTCAGCAATGGAGGCTTTGAACACCGCCCACTCCGGCTCAATGCCCCCAACCTCCACAGGAATGCCAGAAAAACTCAGCCGGAGGTGTGAGTTGAAGATACCAAGGACTTTTAATACTTTCCTGTATAATAAATAAAAAGAAAGAAAGATAATCAGGCCTACCTGATTATTAATAAATATATTTTCCATGATAATTCTTTTGTATTTTATTCTCTTATTTTTGAATCACTGTTAATGGTCAGTTTGCATTTACCCTGGCTGCTTTTTATTGTATTTTTGAATTTCACTCGTTCTGGTCTGATCACTTTCATGTATCAATTCCCACCTGCAAACTCCAGTCCATTCCTCCATCCATCCAAAAATAAACATTCCATCAACAGATTTGTATCATGACGCATTCTCATTTTAGGCAAAGTATAAGACAATACATTCTTAACAGTATAATTGTAACAATGATATAAATTGAGTCATTCAAGTTACAATATTCAAATACTAACATTGTTGGGTAAGACAGATTTGGTTTTATCTGAATCTAGTGAAACAGATTGGTGGTTTCAGCTGATATAAAAACTTTCAGGTGTTTATTTATTTTGTTTAAGTATTTGGCAGACGCTTTATTTCAAAGCGACATATTAAAAAATAAATATAAAACAATCACTGTAAACATTATAATAATTTAAGGAAAGAATATTGTTAATAAAAGTAAATACAAAATATCAATACAAAGTGTCAGACAGAATAATAATAAACTCTGCTGCTGCAGCAAACAGTCAGAGATACAGTCTATAAGGTAAGATCTGTAGATATCTAATGTATTCATACATTGTTTATGGAGGATATAGATGTATATATAGCCTAATATATTGTTTCTTCAACTTAAACATAGCTGACCGTTTTTTTTCCACTTCTCGGGGATTATGTTCCCAGTTTTGATCTCGGACGTCTGGTCACTTATAGCATATCAGAATATTATATTACTGTTAAGCCAACTATGAATTATAAAACACGCCAAACCATGTGTCATTTATAATAGCTACACGTATGACAAAAAAGCGTGTGAAAATCAATGGTATTCAGTGAGGTATGATTAATTAAATGCGCTGACAGTTCATCGCTCCTGCCAAACGGATTACACTGAGTGGAGCGGATGACCACTCCAAGATGGCGGCCCCGCGTCTCGTCAGCGCCAGAAAGCGGCAGCGTTCGATGCTCCGTCTATGATATAGGATGTCTATGCTTCTAGCAGGCAAGCAAAGTTCTCCCGAGATGACGTCAAACGAGTAATTTGACTTCATCTCGGGAGAAAATTAGATCAGGAAAGCTGGGCCAAAGGAAGACTTTTTTTTATATTACAATAGCGATAGATAGATAGTGATAGAACGCCGGTTTTTAATTTAAATTATTGAACAAGATATGTGACTTCAGTAAGTACGAATTAGGATACATAGCTGTAATGCTGCGTTCGAGTATTCTCTTCGAACCGACTCGGATCTCGGATCTCACGCCACGCCCACACTTCAAGCGTTTTATTATTTCGCTCAGTCGTTGAAGGAAAACATGGACGCCGAGATGGCGAGTTCGCCGTCCGAGGAAAAGGGGCGTGTTTGTGCGTGTCGCAAGGCAACGTCCTCGGACCTCCGAGACGGATGGATAATAAAACGCAGCATAATGTCCCAGCTGGTGGGCCACGCCCCCTGGTGGGCAACGCCCCCTGGTGGGCAACTACAGCGCGGAATATCCACCATGATGCTTTTAAACGCCTTTTTGATTGACTGACATCCGTCCTATGCACAAGTTGACGTTACCCTGAAACAGTTATAAATCATGTTAGCCTCTCTGCTACATGCTCTTTAGCCTCTCTGCTACATGCTCTTTAGCCTCTCTGCTACATGCTCTTTAGCCGCTCTGCTACATGCTCTTTAGCCTCTCTGCTACATGCTCTTTGGCCTCTCTGCTACATGCTCTTTAGCCTCTCTGCTACATGCTCTTTAGCCTCTCTGCTACATGCTCTCTAGCCGCTCTGCTACATGCTCTTTAGCCTCTCTGCTACATGCTCTTTGGCCTCTCTGCTACATGCTCTTTAGCCTCTCTGCTACATGCTCTTTTTTAGCCTCACTGCTACATGCTCGTTAGCCTCTCTGCTACATGCTCTTTAGCCTCTCTGCTACATACTCTTTAGCCTCTCTGCTACATGCTCTTTAGCCTCTCTGCTACATGCTCTTTAGCCGCTCTGCTACATGCTCTTTAGCCTCTCTGCTACATGCTCTTTGGCCTCTCTGCTACATGCTCTTTAGCCTCTCTGCTACATGCTCTTTAGCCTCTCTGCTACATGCTCTTTAGCCGCTCTGCTACATGCTCTTTAGCCTCTCTGCTACATGCTCTTTGGCCTCTCTGCTACATGCTCTTTAGCCTCTCTGCTACATGCTCTTTTTTAGCCTCACTGCTACATGCTCGTTAGCCTCTCTGCTACATGCTCTTTGGCCTCTCTGCTACATGCTCTTTAGCCTCTCTGCTACATGCTCTTTAGCCGCTCTGCTACATGCTCTTTAGCCTCTCTGCTACATGCTCTTTGGCCTCTCTGCTACATGCTCTTTAGCCTCTCTGCTACATGCTCTTTAGCGTCTCTGCTACATGCTCTTTAGCCTCTCTGCTACATGCTCTTTGGCCTCTCTGCTACATGCTCTTTAGCCTCTCTGCTACATGGTCTTTAGCCTCTCTACGACATGCTCTTTAGCCTCTCTGCTACATGCTCTTTAGCCTCTCTGCTACATGCTCTTTAGCCGCTCTGCTACATGCTCTTTAGCCGCTCTGCTACATGCTCTTTAGCCTCTCTGCTACATGCTCTTTAGCCTCTCTGCTACATGCTCTTTAGCCGCTCTGCTACATGCTCTTTAGCCGCTCTGCTACATGCTCTTTAGCCTCTCTGCTACATGCTCTTTGGCCTCTCTGCTACATGCTCCTTAGCATCTCTGCTACATGCTCTTTAGCCTCTCTGCACACACTGCCGTCCCAGCCGGTGAAGGACTGTTCCAGCGCAGTGGAGCAGCTAAACCAGTCCGACAGGTGTGAACCGTAGCATAGCGTATCTCAGGAGGCGTTTCTCTCAGTGGACGGTGTGCCGCCACACACCATCCAGTCCTCCGTGCAGCTTCGAGGAGCCGGTAAGTTATGCTTTGTTCTCCTCGCTGGCGCTCTCCTGTGATGGGAGATCACAGGACTGTTAGTACTGTGATCCGCTGATTTAAAGTGTGCAGTGTGTTCACTGGTCAGTGGGGGTCGCAGAGAGACCCCCATCCAGGTGTACATCGTCATGACGACGGTGGTAGTGGTCATCTCAGGACAACCATGTGACTTATTATAGTTTTGATTTAAGTTAGTTTAAGTAAATAACTTTGAACCTTACGGAATCATTTGGTAATCATGTGTGGGAGCATTCTACAGAAATGTGTTTATTGATTGGTAATGTAGAAGTATTTAATATTGATTCAACCCGTAGTAGCTACTAATAGTCCTTATCTGATTATCGCCATTCAAGTGTGTGTGTGTGTGTGTGTGTGTGTGTGTGTGTGTGTGTGTGTGTGTGTGTGTGTGTGTGTGTGTGTGTGTGTGTGTGTGTGTAAGAGAGAGAGAGAGAAATTGTGATTATTGCTATTATTAATTTAGCAGTAATTAGCAGTTACTAATTATTATTATTATTATAACATGATTGTTATCATGATATAATAAAAGGGTCTGACATCAGTCTGATATAAGTACTTCAAACAGATCAAATCTGTTTGAACCAAGATTAGGAATTCATATCCCTGCCTAGTTTATCTGGTTCAGCAAGGCATCAACTCTGCCAGGGTTAGAAGTTGAAAGTGAAAGTGTTCAGCAAATGGAAGATATGTAATCATATTTATTCTATGAGCATGGGACTAAATCTGTGGAGAGGACATTCTGGAATGATCCGCTAGAAGATTTCAATGTCAGGAACATGTTTACAGCTACGAGGAGAGAGCGAGAGCGACAGAGAGAGAGAGAGAGAGAGAGAGAGAGAGAGAGAGAGAGAGAGAGAGAGAGAGAGAGAGAGAGAGAGAGAGATACATGGAGACAGAGAGAGCGAGAGAATCAGGTAGAGACAGAGAGACACATTGTCAAAGAGGGACAGAGAGACCGAGAGAGGGAGAGATAGGGAGATAGATAGAGAGAGAGAGAGAGAGAGAGAGAGAGAGAGAGAGAGAGAGAGAGAGAGAGAGAGAGAGAGAGAGAGAGAGAGAGAGAGAGAGAGAGAGACATGGAGACAGAGAGAGAGAGAGAGAGAGACATGGAGACAGACAGAGAGAGAGAGAGAGAGAGAGAGAGAGAGAGAGAGAGAGAGAGAGAGAGAGAGAGACATGGAGACAGAGAGAGAGAGAGAGAGAGAGAGAGAGAGAGAGAGAGAGAGAGAGAGAGAGAGAGAGAGACATGGAAAAAGCCCCCCTACTATTGTTTTTTTTGTCAAGGAAATCGTAACATGCCTTCACTTAAGATAATACGCCAGTAAATGAGTTGTAATAAATACTAATACATTTAGAAGTTGTCTTAAATTATTTATTTTTTTCTGTCTCTTGTCCTCATTATAACACAATGGATCTCCTCTGTCTCATGTCCTCATCAAAACAATGGATCTCCTCTTTCTCATGTCCTCATTATAACAATGGATCTCCTGTCTCATGTCCCAATCATAACAATGGATCTACTCTGTCTCATGTCCTCATTATAACAATGGATCTCATGTCTCATGTCCTCATTATAACACAATGGATCTCCTCTGTCTCATGTCCTCATTATAACACAATGGATCTCCTCTGTCTCATGTCCTCATTATAACAATGGATCTCCTCTGTCTCATGTCCTCATTATAACACAATGGATCTCCTCTGTCTCATGTCCTCATTATAACAATGGATCTCATGTCTCATGTCCTCATTATAACACAATGGATCTCCTCTGTCTCATGTCCTCATTATAACACAATGGATCTCCTCTGTCTCATGTCCTCATTATAACAATGGATCTCCTCTGTCTCATGTCCTCATTATAACACAATGGATCTCCTCTGTCTCATGTCCTCATTATAACAATGGATCTCCTCTGTCTCATGTCCTCATTATAACACAATGGATCTCCTCTATCTCATGTCCTCATTAACATGTGATCTTCACTCATCATCTCTCCTCATGTCCTCATCCCAATGTTGTGCTGACATATTAATCTAATAATATAATATACAACGTAATATCATCTTATAATATTATACATTCATACTTATACATGCAAAAATAATATATAAATATATTCCCAATCAGTCTCGGCCAGGTGAGGCTGTCTAAACCAGCGGTCCCCAACCCCCGGTCCGCGGACCGGTACTGGTCCGTGGGTCATTTGGTACCGGTCCGCAGAGAAAGATTATTTATTTATTTTATTTTATTTTTATTTTTATTTATTTTTAATTCACTTCGCAATACTGTCACTCTTTTACATGCCATAAGTCTATATGCAGTTGTTAGATTGCATATAACATGTTTGCATTTTTGGCAACCTCTGCGCAACATAACCCAACCCCCCCCCCCCCCCCGGTCCGTGAAACTTTTCGGAGAATCATACCGGTCCTTGATGCTGAAAAGGTTGGGGACCGCTGGTCAAAACCACCCATCCTCCACACACACTCCCACAGGTGTATTCTATTGTTTTATGGTTTTATAGAATTATATTACAATATGTTAAATATACAATCAAAATGCCACCAAAGGTATGTTTCTCCTGCATCCCCCCTCAGACAGAGATGGCGAGGTTGACCCTGGGGCTATTGGCATGCAGCCTCCTCCTGCTCTACCTCATCCTGGAGTCTAAGGCGTCCTTTACAGCTTTGGCTGGCTGGAGACCAGAGGTACAAGTGATTATGAGACCAGAGGTACAAGTGATTATGAGATCAGAGGTACAAGTGATTATGAGATCAGAGGTACAAGTGATTATGAGATCAGAGGTACAAGTGATTATGAGATCAGAGGTACAAGTGATTATGAGATCAGAGGTACAAGTGATTATGAGATCAGAGGCACAAGTGATTATGAGACCAGAGGTACAAGTGATTATGAGATCAGAGGTACAAGTGATTATGAGATCAGAGGCACAAGTGATTATGAGATCAGAGGTACAAGTGATTATGAGACCAGAGGTACAAGTGAATATGAGATCAGAGGTACAAGGGATTATGAGATCAGAGGTACAAGTGATTATGAGATCAGAGGTACAAGTGATTATGAGATCAGAGGTACAAGTGATTATGACATCAGAGGTAAAGTGTTTATGAAATCAGAGGTTGTGTTCATGAAATAAGAGGTAATTCTTTTTAATCAGATGTAGTGTTTGCAAAATCAGATGTATACAGTGTTTAAAAATCTGAATAGGAGTTCATGAAATCAGAGGTAGAGTGTCCACTATGCTGCACCTCCATGCAAATTCCTTCATCATCATTAAAGTATTCAACCCATTTCATATGTCTGTGTTGAATGTTGTTCGCCAGGTATTAAACTGGACTGTCCTCTTTGTGTCTGTGTGTTCTGTGTCTCAGGACATTCCTCCGCAGATGTTACGCCAGAAAAGAGCGGCACCAGATGGTTGGTCTTCAAACTAAACTATAAAAAAATTAAGTTAGCAATTAAACTGGTAAAACCCTAGCTGATATGGTCTAGTACAGCCTCTAATGAAGCTGTACTAGTTCAGCCTCTAATGAAGCTGTTCTACTATCTTCCGCTCTCTCTGCGTTCGATGGAGTCTGTTGACTCCTTCAAAAAGCAACTAAAGACCTATTTGTTTGCTCATGCTTTTGCTTAGCTGACTTGGGGCTGCTATGTTTGTCACCTAGTTGTCTTGGCCTTTTAAACTTAAATTTGTATGTACTTCTTAACTGTGTATTGTTATTGTTTTTGTTTTAACTGTGAAGCGCTTTGTGACCCTGGTCTGTGAAAGGCGCTGTACAAATAAAGCTTACTTACTTACTTACTTACTTACTACAGCCTCTAATGAGGCTGTACTACTACGACCTCTAATGAGGCTGTTCTAGTACAGCCTCTAATGACGCTGTTCTAGTTCAGCCTCTAATGAAGCTGTTCTAGTTCAGCCTCTAATGATGCTGTTCTAGTTCAGCCTCTAATGACGCTGTTCTAGTTCAGCCTCTAATGACGCTGTTCTAGTTCAGCCTCCAATGACGCTGTTCTAGTTCAGCCTCTAATGACGCTGTTCTAGTTCAGCCTCTAATGACGCTGTTCTACTACAGCCTCTAATGACGCTGTTCTAGTTCAGCCTCTAATGAAGCTGTTCTAGTTCAGCCTCTAATGATGCTGTTCTAGTTCAGCCTCTAATGACGCTGTTCTAGTTCAGCCTCTAATGATGCTGTTCTAGTTCAGCCTCTAATGACGCTGTTCTAGTTCAGCCTCTAATGATGCTGTTCTAGTTTAGCCTCTAATGGCGCTGTACTACTACGACCTCTAACGAGGCTTTTCTACTACAGCCTCTAACGATGCTGTCCTGCGGTCCAATACAGCCTCATTAGAGGCTGAACTACAACAGCATCACGAGAGGCTCCTACTTGACCTGACCTCTAACCCCTGCAGAGGCGACGTTTAACTGGACTTACGTGATCGACATCGCAGTGAACGGTTCCTCCGGCGTCATAGCCGCACTGAACAACATCAGCCTCCCGGTCCAACTCAACAACATTACCCAGATCAGCGAGATTCAGGTCACCACAGGTAGGGCGACCCATGTGAGACCACTGATCAGAAGAACAGTACACCAGTATTGACATCATTCTTCATGTCGTTCTCGCTCTTATTGAAAGCCCCTACCTCACCCGGCAGCTGCCATGACAACACGGTTTGTTTACTGTCCGCAGCATGCACGCCGGTGGGCGCGGGTGAGCAGTGCCGCTGCCAGGAAGGGTTCGCCTGGCCAATCGAGAGCTGCCTGGCCCACGGCGCCTGTGATGTCATCGCCGAGGGTGTCTGCACCTGCATTAACGGCCGCCCCGCCGACGGGCAGTCCTGTCAACCAATCAAATGTGAGCTGCACCCCCCCCCCCATTACCCGTGTGTAACAAACCGTGTGTCCTGCCACTGAGGCCTGGGCTCCTCCAGACAGAACCGGTTTATTGTAGAAGTTTGTAGACAATGGCACATGGTCTGGTGCTCCTTTGACTTTTACATTCAGGTCATTTAACAGACGCTTTTAACCAAAGCGACTTACGGTTAATGCACACATTCACACAACGACGGCGGAGTCAACCATGCAAAGCGACAGCCAGCTCCTCGGGAGCAATTATGGTGAGGTGTTTTGCTCAGGGACACCTCGGCACTCGGCTAGGAGGAGCCGGGGATCGAACTACCAACCTTCCGGTTACCAGCCAACATACTCAATCTTCTGAGCTAATCCACAACGCACAACCGCTGTGCAGCCTCA
Organism: Gadus chalcogrammus; assembly: GCF_026213295.1. NCBI lineage: Eukaryota > Metazoa > Chordata > Actinopteri > Gadiformes > Gadidae > Gadus > Gadus chalcogrammus. The sequence goes on from NC_079432.1 coordinate 990,028, forward strand.
CCCAGCGCCAGAGTCCGATCGGTCTGCCTCAGGCCAGGAGAGGCTGCCCAACCCAGCCCTCATCCACACACACAGAACACAGCATCTCTAAACAGAGGCACTGCTATAGTGAACCTAGAGACAGAAACACGTCTATAGTGAACCAGAAACACGTCTATAGTGAACCTAGAGACAGAAACACGTCTATAGTGAACCTAGAGACAGAAACACATCTATAGTGAACCTAGAGACAGAAACACGTCTATAGTGAACCTAGAGACAGAAACACGTCTATAGTGAACATAGAGACAGAAACACGTCTATAGTGAACCTAGAGACAGAAACACGTCTATAGTGAACCTAGAGACAGAAACACGTATATAGTGAACCTAGAGACAGAAACACGTCTATAGTGAACCTAGACAGAAACACGTCTATAGTGAACCTAGAGACAGAAACACGTCTACAGTGAACCTAGAGACAGAAACACGTCTATAGTGAACCAGAAACACGTCTATAGTGAACCTAGAGACAGAAACACGTCTATAGTGAACCTAGAGACAGAAACACGTCTATAGTGAACATAGAGACAGAAACACGTCTATAGTGAACCTAGAGACAGAAACACGTCTACAGTGAACCTAGAGACAGAAACACGTCTATAGTGAACCTAGAGACAGAAACTAGTTTATAAGGAGAATGTAACCCATGCGTCACTAACACAATAAGAGCTGAGGTCTTGAGGAAGTGCCAGGGGTTAATCATTGGCTTCCAGCAAGAGAGAGGGCGCGTTCAGCCAAGGCCTCTAGGAATGTAAACAGAGGAGTCAATGTATTGTGCTTGTCCATTTACAATCACTCACGCCCTAAAATGAGATCTGATCGTTTATGCCTCATCTAATCCGGTTCAGATCACCTACCTCCTATTTTCCTCCACTCCTGTTTCCTGTCTCCTTCCTCCTGGTTCCTGTCTCCTACCTCCTGGTTCCTGTCTCCCTGCTCCTGGGGCCTCATTACAGAAACGTCCTAACTCTGAAACCCTATCCTATCTTGAGATAGGAAGGCATTTAGGGGTTTTGGTATTACAGAAGGAGGTATCCTAACTTAACTTAGCCATTACAGAACTATCCTAAATTAGGAATTTCTTAAATTAGGATCCCTAAATTAGGTGGCCATACACCCTGTCCTAAATTCAAAATAACTGTCAATAACAGAAGAAAATGGTAGCAGCACAGCTAGTAGGTCTGTATGACAATGAAGACGAGGAACATCACAACAGAAGATGAGATGGCTGAAAGGCTACTGAGACCGCATAATGAGTTGTTACATTTGTACTTTAATTTCATTTTATCGCCTGCAAAGACATTTAATTTTGAATTTGGTGGAAGAATTACTTCACTACTTTATTATTACCTCTTCGTGTTCTCTGTACCAATATACGCCATGTACTAGTGCCAGCTTGCCGTTATTAACAAAGATCCTCAACAGTCTCTGTTAACGTTAAAAGTAACTCATTCTATCAATCTCACGCACACTCTGAGTGCAGAAACAGACATAACCTGACGATTGCCTATCGAAATATCTGATTGAAAGAACAGTTAGGATTACCTAAATTAAGATAAGATAGGATGCCAAAAATAAGACAGGAAACTACCAACAGGTTAGGGACTGCTTCTGTAATAGGAAATTAGGATTCATCCTATCTTTGAGTCCCTAATTGAAATTAGGATGAGAAGTTAGGATTTTTTCTGTAATGAGGCCCCTGGTTCTTATCTCCTTCCTTCTGCTTCCTGTCTCCTTCCTCCTGGTTCCTGCCTCCTTCCTCCTGGTTCCTGTCTCCTCCCTCCTGTTTCCTATCCCCTTCCTCCTGGTTCCTTTCTCCTTCCTTTGGTTCCTGTCCCCTCCCTCCTGGTTCCTTTCCCCTTCCTACTGGTTCCTGTCTCCTTCCTCCTGTCTCCTCCCCTCCTGATTCCTGTCTCCTTCCCCCTGGTTCCTGTCTCCTTCCTCCTGGTTCCTGTCTCCTTCCCCCTGGTTCCTGTCTCCGTCCTCCTGGATCCTGTCTCCCTCCTCCTGGTTCCTCCTTCCTGGTTCCTGTCTCCTTCCCCCTGGTTCCTGTCTCCCTCCTCCTGGTTCCTCCCTCCTGGTTCCTGTCTCCTCCCTCCTGATTCCTGTCTCCTTCCCCCTGGTTCCTGTCTCCTTCCTCCTGGTTCCTGTCTCCTTCCCCCTGGTTCCTGTCTCCTTCCTCCTGGTTCCTGTCTCCTTCCGCCTGGTTCCTGTCTCCTTCCGCCTGGTTCCTGTCTCCTTCCTCCTGGTTCCTGTCCCCTGGTTCCTGTCTCCTTTCCCCTGGTTCCCGTCTCCTTCCTCCTCGTTCCTGTCTCCTTCCTCCTGGTTCCTGTCTCCTTCCCCCTGGTTCCTGTCTCCTTCCTCCTGGTTCCTCCCTCCTGGTTCCCGTCTCCTTCCTCCTGGTTCCGTCTCCTTCCCCCTGGTTCCTGTCTCCTTCCTCCTGGTTCCTCTCTCCTGGTTCCTGTCTCCTTCCCCCTGGTTCCTGTCTCCTTCCTCCTGGTTCCTGCCCCCTGGTTCCTGTCACCTTCCCCCTGGTTCCTGTCTCCTTCCTCCTGGTTCCTCCCTCCTGGTTCCTGTCTCCTTTCCCCTGGTTCCTGTCTCCTTCCTCCTGGTTCCTGTCCCCTGGTTCCTGTCTCCTTCCCCCTGGTTCCTGTCTCCTTCCTCATGGTTCCTGTCCCCTGGTTCCTGTCTCCTTCCTCCTGGTTCCTGTCTCCTTCCTCCTGGTTCCTTCCCCCTGGTTCCTGTCCCCTGGTTCCTGTCTCCTTCCTCCTGGTTCCTTCCTCCGGGTTCCTGTCTCCTTCCTCCTGGTTCCTGTCTCCTTCCTCCTGGTTCCTCCCTCCTGGTTCCTGTCTCCTTCCCCCTGGTTCCTGTCTCCTTCCTCCTGGTTCCTGTCCCCTGGTTCCCGTCTCCTTCCTCCTGGTTCCTGTCTCCTTCCCCCTGGTTCCTGTCTCCTTCCTCCTGGTTCCTGTCTCCTTCCTCCTGGTTCCTGTCCCCTGGTTCCCGTCTCCTTCCTCCTGGTCCCTGTCTCCTTCCCCCTGGTTCCTGTCTCCTTCCTCCTGGTTCCTCCCTCCTGGTTCCTGTCTCCTGTCCCCTGGTTCCTGTCTCCTTCCTCCTGGTTCCGTACGCTGAGGGTGATGGTCCATCGTACGGGGCGTAGGAGGGTGTGGCCGAGGACACAGAACCCGTTCTGAGTGTGTGTTGTGGCTGCAGCACTGCAGGCGGAGGTGGTGTTGGAGGTGGAGGTGGAGCTCCACCTCATAGACCTGGCCACCCTGGAGACTCTCCGCGCCCGGCTGGAGAACAGCAGCTTCCCTCTGGCCCTCAGTCCTGCTGTCGAGATCACGGACACCAACATCACCACAGGTACCTCCACCCTCCCCCAGGGGCCAGGCCTCCACCCTCCCCCAGGGGCCAGGCCTCCGCCCTCCCCCCAGGGGCCAGGCCTCCACCCTCCCCCCTCCCCCCAGGGCCAGGCCTCCACCCTCCCCCCTCCCCCCAGGGCCAGGCCTCCACCCTCCCCCCAGGGGCCAGGCCTCCACCCTCCCCCAGGGGCCAGGCCTCCACCCTCCCCCCAGGGGCCAGGCCTCCACCCTCCCCCCAGGGGCCAGGCCTCCACCCTCCCCCCAGGCCTCCGCCCTCCCCGCAGGGCCTGGCCTCCACCCTCCCCCCAGGCCTCCGCCCTCCCCCCAGGGCCTGGCCTCCACCCTCCCCCCAGGCCTCCACCCTCCCCCCAGGGGCCAGGCCTCCACCCTCCCCCCAGGGGCCAGGCCTCCACCCTCCCCCCAGGCCTCCACCCTCCCCCCAGGGGCCAGGCCTCCACCCTCCCCCCAGGGACCCGGCGGCCCACAACGTCTCCAAGGTTGAGTTACTGAGTGATTGAGTTACTGAGACTGAGTGGTTGAGTTACTGAGACTGAGTGGTTGAGTTACTGAGACTGAGTGGTTGAGTTACTGAGACTGAGTGGTTGAGTTACTGAGACTGAGTGGTTGAGTTACTGAGACTGAGTGGTTGAGTTACTGAGACTGAGTGGTTGAGTTACTGAGACTGAGTGGTTGAGTTACTGAGACTGAGTGGTTGAGTTACTGACTCTGTGTCTTGTTTCTGAGTTAAGAGGGAACTGTTAATATTTTATGCAAAATGCTTTTACTCGATTTCCGGATGTTACAATTACATAACGGCTTTCGAACATAAATGGAATGATTGTGTTTTTCTGTCCTCAGTTTGCTCTCCATTCGGGGCTGGGTTCCAATGCACATGTGAGGATCCGTATCGCTGGCCATGTGACAAGTGTCTTCTACATGGGTCATGTGACAACATCACTGATGAGACGTGTGGATGCATCAATGCCCTTCCTCCTGATGAAGAATACTGCCAGCTCTCCCAACTCAGTACGTTCTCATGTCTGGTCACAGTTGACATAAAGCTGTGGATACAGCCAAGAATCTGAAGCTGTGACACTCTACAAGGCCTCAATTCTCCTGAGTACTTAATGTAAGAGTATGGACCCATACTGGGATTGATCAAACAATAGACATGGTTAAATCACTAACTTTAAAGACTCCCTCCCATTTATAGAAGTCATTATTTAAGAAGCACTTTATAATGTGTTGTGATGATTTGCTTCCTAATGTCAGCAAGTTATGAGGTGAATAACTTTGTGTTAAACGTTTATGTAAACTATGAACTTGACTTTTGTCTCCAAACAGTCAATACAACTTGTCCTATCACGACTTCTGCACCTCCGTCCACAACTTCTACACCTCCATCTACAACTTCTCCACCTCCATCAACCACTTCTCCACCTCCATCAACCAATTCTCCACCTCCATCAACCACTTCTCCACCTCCATCAACCACTTCTCCAACTCCATCCACCACTGCTCCACCTCCATCCACCACTTCTCCAACTCCATCCACCACTTCTCAAACTCCATCAACAAGTAGGGCTTTGAAAAGAGTTGGCTTCCTGGCAAACATCAAATACACACGTCCTAACCTAATGTATTTGAAATGGATACTTTCCCATGATGCACCTGTTCTCACTGCAGGTCCTCCAGTGGTCTATGAGTACCTGACTACTATCGAGCTGCAAACCACAAATGTTACAGTGTTAGAGGAACTGAGGAGCATCCTGGATAACATCAGCTACCCCTTCCCCATCGACAGCAACATACTGATCTCTGAGGTCAACATCACCACAGGTGAACACAAATTTCTGCCAATGTTGTTTTATTGCTCTTTGCAGTTGACTGGGTCACAGGTTTGAAGTATCCTGTATTTGCTTGTCTATAATGTTTGACGATTTGTTATGACTGCATTGAACGGTTTCTGCTGGATTTTGCTGCAAAGTTTTGTGACTGATGTGACCAAAAATGCACGATTTAAAGGCAGCTCTTCTGAAGGAGATGCTGCCCAATTTGTGGATTTTTTTAAAAATGTTTTTAGCCCTAAGGTTGTGGGAATCAGGAACATATGCATGAACCTTTGAGATGGAATAATGGATAAAATGTCATTCAAGCTATAGACAAGACTTCCAGTAAGAATTAAACAAATTTTAAAAAGTGTATCACTTGAAATATAAGTGCAATATTCCTAAACCCCATAAACAAGTAAAGGAGAAGGTAAACATCCATCACCTTAATTATGTAGAAGTGCGATGATTGGTCAAACTGGCGGGAAAGTTCAACAATTGGTCAAATCTGCTCAAATGTTGCATTGAGTGAACATATTTAGAAGGTACCACTAAACCACATAGATTGGTCAATTCCCTCTGAATTGTAAGAATGCAAAATGACAAATTCTTGGAAAGACTGATCCTGCCTTTCTATCACAAATGTTAACCGTCATCCACAAATTGTATCATTTGGACCAAGTTTTCCGGAACATTGTTTGTGTTTATCTGTCCTCAGTTTGCTCTCCATTTTGGGCTGGGTTCCAATGCAGATGTGAGGATCCGTATCGCTGGCCATGTGACAAGTGTCTTCTGCATGGGTCATGTGACAACATCACTGATGAGACGTGTGGATGCATCAATGCCCTTCCTCCTGATGAAGAATACTGCCAGCTCTCCCAACAAATCCCACTCAGTACGTTCTAATAGCTCAACAATTCACCTCCCAACAATTCAAAGTTCATTCTTTACTAAAAACAATTACTTATTATTTTCACTTTTTTCCAAAACAGATCGCACTTTTTGTCCTTTACCCCCCTCTCCTCCACCCTCCTCCACCCCCTCTCCTCCACCCTCCTCCACCCCCTCTCCTCCACCCACCTCCACCCCCTCTCCTCCACCCTCCTCCACCCCCTCTCCTCCACCCACCTCCACCACCTCTCCTCCACCCACCTCCACCACCTCTCCTCCAACCACCTCCACCACCTCTCCTCCACCCACCTCCACCACCTCTCCTCCAACCACCTCCACCACCTCTCCTCCACCCACCTCCTCCACCACCTCTCCTCCACCCACCTCCACCACCTCTCCTCCACCCACCTCCACCACCTCTCCTCCACCAGGTAAGACTGAGAAGGTGGTTAACTCAAATCCAAACCGGATGCACGACTACCTTTGTAGTGTGAGAATCTGGAGGAAACATTTCATTATTAATTAGGAAACATGGGTGACTGGGTTTAATGGTGACTGGGTTTAATGGTGACTGGGTTTAATGGTGACTGGGATGGATGTTGACTGGGTTTAATGGTGACTGGGTTTAATGGTGACTGGGTTTAATGGTGACTGGGATGAATGGTGACTGGGATGAATGGTGACTGGGTTTAATGGTGACTGGGTTTAGTGTTGACTGGGATGAATGGTGACTGGGTTTAATGGTGACTTGGTTTGATGGTGAATGGGTTGAGTGTTGACTGGGATGAATGGTGACTGGGTTGAGTGGTGACATGTAAATGTGAATGAAGAATATAAAGCGTGTTCTCTTGTGCCTTTCAGATGAGATCGAGGTAATCCTGTCAGTGACCCTAGACCTGCCCTTCATTGCGGAACTGAGTAATCCAACGAGCAGCCAGTTCATGGACCTGAAAGAAAGAGTACAGCCAGTGGTGGGTCTATGTTCGGTCACATTCTGTTCTGTAGACGTGACAGACCTGAACTCACAGTCTGCTTCTCTCACAGCTGGAGGCAAACTATCGATCGCTCACAGGATTCAGGTCGATTAATGTGCGAGGATTCAGGTACCATGTTATTATATCATGCATAACCATATCAATAACATTTTCATGTGTTATATCATATTAAACTATTATATGTATATTAGAGCTGTCAGTTAAACGCGTTATTAACGACGTTAACGCAAACCAATTTTAACGGCGTTAAAAAAATTATCGCGCGATTAACGCAATTTTATTTTATTTTTTATTTTTTTCTTTGGCTCAAAACAAAGAAGCAGTAGCCTGACTGCTATGTTCAAATTACATTTGTTCAAAGCAGTCGTTTTATTGCACTATAGGCTCTTTTTTTGTATCGTCCTGTTTTGATCAGTATATGCCAATGTTGTTATCAATAAAAAATCATTTGCACAAGGCAAGCCGATGCACTTCACCATGTTGATAAGAGAATTAAAATGAGAAGAATTATGGGACAAAAAAATCAAGGGATATTTAGCATAGAAAAATAATTTGCGATTAATCGTGAGTTAACTGTGACATTAATGCGATTAATCACGATTAAATATTTTAATCGCTTGACAGCTCTAATATATATATATATTGAGATCGTAGATTACATCCTACATGATGGAGCTGGATGCTAACGGGATGCTAACGGACTGTTCTGTTTGCCAGCGCGGGAAGTGTCGTCGTCGACTTCACTATCAGGACGACCACGGTGGTTGATGCGGAGCTGACGGCCGCCAACGACAACCTGGGGCAGAGCTTTGAGTCCAGCTTCTTCAGACCCTTCACCAGTCAGTCAAAGATATAATGGAGACTCATACGATATATGATACTGATACTCATATTATAGATACTGATACTCATATGATACTGATACTCATATTATATACTTATACTCATATGATACTTATACTCATATGATACTTGTACTCATACTCATATGATACTTATACTCATATGATCCTTATACTGCTATATTTATACTCCTATATTTATAATCATATGATACTTATACTCCTATGATATACTTATACTCCTATGATAAATACTTATACTCCTATGATACTTATACTCATATGATATTTATTATCCTATGATACATACTTATACTCATATGGTAGATACTTATACTTCTATGATAGATACTTATAGTATAAGTATATGTCAGATGAGTACAAATGTCATATGAGTTTAATACTATATGATTGATACATATACTCATATGATAGAAACTTATACTCATATGATACTGATACTCATGATAATTACACTCATTTGATAGATTCTTATGCTCATATGATAGATACTTAAACCCATTTGATAGATACTTATACTATTATGAGATACTTAAACTCATTTGATAGATACTTATACTCATATGATAGATACTTAAACTCGTATGATAGATACTTAAACTCATATAATAGATACTTAAACTCATATGATAGATACTTATACTCGTATGATAGATACTTGTACTCGTATGATAGATACTTGTACTCGTATGATAGATACTTGTACTCGTATGATAGATACTTGTACTCGTATGATAGATACTTGTACTCGTACGATAGATACTTGTACTCGTACGATAGATACTTGTACTCGTACGATAGATACTTGTACTCGTATGATAGATACTTGTACTCGTACGATAGATACTTGTACTCGTACGATAGATACTTGTACTCGTATGATAGATACTTGTACTCGTACGATAGATACTTATACTCGTATGATAGATGCCCCTGCACATAATCCTGTGATATTGATGTTTGTGAACGTCTCCACTCTGCCCTCCCCTGACAGGCCCTGACCCCATCACCTTCCCCAGCCCGGTGTACACGGGCCAGAACCGGACACTGACCTGTGGACCCCCGCCTCCCCAGGCGGGCATCGAGGTCGTGACCAGCGTCTCCTGGACTCTGGCCACCAATCCCGTCCAGAACCGAGGCCGCTTCCAGATAACCAGTAGCGCCACAGACTCCAGGCTGACCATCAGCAACCTGGTCCCCTCGGACAGGGGTGAGTCCCCGGGCCCCCAGCACTCACCTCCACGCCGTCAGCATCGCCCATGTGTTGAGTGGTCACGTCCGCCTCTGTGCCTCTTGTCATCGGTTTGTCTCAGGTGCATTCACCTGCACGCTGGTGAGCGGAGCTCTGAGGTTCATCCAGCATGGGAGCTTCACCACGACGACCCTCCTGGCAGCTCCCGTCCTCCTGGTCAACAGAGAGAGCAATGCCGTCTGTAGGGGCGGCGTCGATACAGATACGCCGCGGAGATGCTGTGTCCAGCTGCCCTACATTCCCCAGTGGGTCGGTGTGACACCAGGTAAGCACCACCCTACAGTCACAGCTCCAAGGACATCCCGGTTAATGTGGTGAGTGCTGCAAGCAGCGCTCAACTATTGTTGTTCTTAGGGTACGGCCACACTGTTACGGGAGTAGGATTCCGCGCGTAATGCGCCTTACCTGCAGCTTGATCATTGTGTGTCACAAAAATGGTTCAACGCGCCTAATGCGCCTACGCAGCTAGATGAGCCCGCCCAAAACGTATTTTCCTCCGCTACTTTTCGTTTGCTCCACAAACATGGCTGAGATCACCACCATCGCTGCGCTGTATTTGTTGTGGGAGTTCGAGGAGAGTAGGAAACCCACCTCCTCCAGGAACTCCGCCTGGATGACGGCCGGTTCCAGCGGTATTTTCGGTTGACTGGGGCCATGTTCGATGACCTGCTAGCCCGGGTTGGTGCCAGGATCTCCCGTCAGGACACCAACTACAGGCGCTCCAAATCAGCTGCGGAGCGCCTGTCCTCCGTCTCTCTGCCAGTGACGTCGGGTCAAGCTCAACGCTGATTGGCTATCGCGGCCAAGCGTCACGCGTAGTAGTGTAAAAAGTTAAATATTTTTAACTCTGCAAGTAGGTGCGTTGGGCGCATAGGTGCGTTGGCCGCGTTATTTAGGGGCGTAAAACGCGTCTTACACACGTAACGCGTGTAATGCTTTGGCGCGTGTAACGCATCTACATGCCTAAACCTATGGTTCCCTATGCAAAAATGCAGATTTTCTACGACTGACACGCGTAACGTGTTCAATGTGGCCCTAGCTTAAGGCTTTCTTCTTTCTTTCTTTCTTTCCTATTCTCTATAAAATTTGAGGCCCTACTCCTTCCACAAATTTCCCCCTAGAGACTACCATTCCACTTTTAAAATGTTCATATTAGCTTGGAATCGCGCACTACTATTAAAATGTTTTTAAATATTTTTAAGATATTCTACTTTTGAAATATAATTTTTTATAATGGAATTCAGCCTTTAACATTCATTCAAACATTTAACAAATCAACACACTTTGATATTCAAATATATATAAACAGATTTAGGATAAAATGCATACTTTTTTTTAAACAAATGGTTTCAAACTTCATCACTTTAGCAATTTGTTTAACTTGTTTAAGCATTTTACGTAAAAAAAGAAATGGTTGGCTTGTTTACATTGTTTACTTCTTGACTTCTTTACTTGACTTCTGAATTTTCACTTGATTTTAGCGATCCAACATTTCTTTACGTCTTTGAAACTATATGGCTTTACAAAAACATATTTTCATGCTCACTTTGCACTACAGCATTAACAACACATTCTCTGTAGGAAACCATTTACCATCAGGTAACGTCCTAGCTTCAGAAAAAGCTTTTATGTACATGAAGTTTTGTATCATAAAAAGAAAAAATATAGGAATACACAGGATGTAAATGTTCCCGCCCTTTGTCCACCGGAAACAGTGCTGGAGAGCGTGGAGCAGGGAAACAACTGTGTGCAATATGACTACAGGTTAAACTGCACGATCCCCACTAATACCACCATCTGCCGCGTCATAAACCACCCCTTCGAGGCCAGCAGCCGGCTCAACATCATCACAGCAGCAGGTCAGAGGGGTCGAGAGGCCTAGAGAGACTAAGTCTAGAATAGTAACACTCGTGTTGAAAGCTGCTGCAGGTTACATTTGTAAAGAGCGAAGAAGTGATTGCATTCCCTCACCGGTGGTGGGGGAGCCATGATGACGTTGTGGGCACCGATGTGGTGGACCCCAAACTCATCAGGAATACCCTCAATCCACGAAATGAGCGCATTTCATTTGACAGAAATGAATAAATCATAGCTCTTCAAGTTATAGCTCTAAGTATTATAGATATCATAATAGTAAGTATCCTGCCTGCAGCAGGTCTCAAAGTCACACTAGTGTTACTATCGCCACATGTATAGTTCTATAGTTATAGCTCTACAACCAGTCGAGGGATGCTTCTTGGGCGGCATGAAACTCAGAAGGTAGAGCGAATCGGCTGGTAACCTGAAGGTTGCTAGTTCGATCCCCGGCTCCTCCTAGAGTGTCGAGGTGTCCCTGAGCGAGACGCCTCACCCTGACTGCTCCTGATGAGCTGGCTGTTGAGTGTGATTGAATGGGTGAATGTTAGGCATTATTGTAAAGCGCTTTGAGAGGCCACTAGTTAGGAAAGCGCTGTATAAATGCAGCCCATAAAAATGCTGTCCACTCTCCTTGTGTTTGTTTGTCGTGTGTAGCAGTCCTCTGCACCAACACGCTGTACGGCGAGGGCGGGCTGGGGGACGAGTCCAGTCCCGGGTGTGATATCGGTTTCGAGGGGGAGCGCCTCGCTGTGTGCCAGGCCAGCGGGGTGTGGCTTACCCAGACCAACACCTGCATCCTCACCAGGATCAACAACCTCCTGACCCAGTCCGAGGTACACACAATGGATGGATCATATACAAGCTGGTTGGCGTCGGCCCGAGGTTTCATTCAGGGCCTTTAGCAGACGCTTTTATCCAAAACCACTTACAATAAGTACCGTACATTTGTCAGAAGAAAGACAAACATTATATTGCTGTAGGACTCGGTACAGTAAGGAAGTTAATAGAAACCAAGCACTAACAATCGTTAGGTTAACCAATTCCCCGTATACAACAGAGATAGCTAGGATAAGATGCTACACAATTTTCCCTACTATTAGTAAAATTAAATACTATTTTTAAGTTCAAGGATGTACAACATACATTAATTGCGTACATTAAGTGCCAGGTTGTACACCATATAATAAGTGTGCAAGAGAGGGCTAGGGGGGTAAGATTATCCAGTGTACAATATATATAACACAATATGCTTCATGTTAATAAGTTATAGATATTTCCTTTTTTCTTCTTTTCAGAGTTTGAATCAGAATAGTGTTCCAATGTTCGTGGCAAACCTCAGCGGCGTGGTCAGCGACAATCAAGACCAAATAACGAATTCCCCGGTCACCATTTCAGCCATCGTTGACATCCTGATCAACGTGGGCAACGTGAGCACAATCATCGTGGAGGACACCATGCAGGTGAGTGGGGTCCCCCCCCCACAGTGACACACTGACACGCTGAGACAGTGACACACTGACACAGTGACACACTGACACACTGACACGCTGAGACAGTGACACACTGACACACTGACACAGTGACACACTGAGACATTGACACACTGACACGCTGACACACCCTCCGGGTGCACACAGGAGGAACCAAGTGCTCAACCCACGTCCTCTCTCTGCAGAGCATCCTGAACACGGTGGATGTGATCGTTGGAGACGACACCATCGGATCGTGGGCTGATCTGAACGCCAACCAAACCCTCAACACCAGCTCCTTGTTCCTGAGCTCCATGGAGACCATCACCCAGTTCCTGAGCGGGGACGACTTCTCCGTCGCCACGCCCAGCATCCTGCTGAACAGAACCCAGTTCAGCGACTCCTTCATGGCCGACATCAACTCCAGCCTGGTCATCAATCTCCAGAACACCAACCTCACCGACACCTTCATCACTACCATCACCTTCTCCACCCTGAGCAACGTCCTGCCCCCCCGCACCAACGCCAGCTTCAACGCCAGCCAAGACGCCAACGCCACCGGGCCGGAGATCCTGATCAACGCGGCGGTGGTGCTGATCCAGCTGAACGGGTCCAGGGCGCTGCAGCCCAACCTGACGCTGTCCTACCGCAAGCGGAACCCCTCGCTCACCGAGGACCCGCAGTGCGTCTTCTGGAACTTCCAGCTGCTCGAGTTTCAGGGCGGCTGGGACGAAGAGGGATGCACCTTCGTCTCGGACGTGGACGACGTGGTGGAATGCAACTGCGACCACCTGACCTCCTTCTCCATGCTCATGTCCACGGGCCTCCCGCCAGGAGCCGTGGACGCCCTGGACATCATCACCTACATCGGCGTGGCCATCTCCATCGTCAGCCTGGTCATCTGTCTGATCATCGAGGCGCTCACCTGGAAGGCCATGACCGGGAACCCCACCTCCTACCTGCGCCACGTGTCGCTGGTCAACATCGCCGTGTCCCTGCTCATCGCCGACATCTGGTTCATCATCGGCGCCGCCATCACCTCGGAGACGGACCCGACGGAGACGGTGCCCCTGGAGGCCTGCAGCGCGGCCACCTTCTTCATCCACCTCTTCTACCTGGCGCTCTTCTTCTGGATGCTGGTGTCGGCGCTGCTGCTCTTCTACCGGACGGTCATGGTCTTCTCCCACATGTCCAAGGCGACCATGCTGGCCATCGGCTTCTCGCTGGGCTACGGCGCGCCCCTGGTCATCGCCGTGGTGACGGTGGCGGCCACGGCGCCGCAGGTTCCCCAGGGGTACATCCGGGACAACAACGGCTGCTGGCTGAGGTGGGAGGACACCTTCGCCCTGCTGGCCTTCATCATCCCCGCCGGAGTCATCGTCTTCATCAACTTTGTCATCCTGATCGTGGTGCTGACGAAGATGCTGCGCCGTGGCGTTGAGAGCAGCCACTCCGAGGAGAAGAACACTCTGCTGGTCATCTTAAGAAGCGTGGCCATCTTGTTCCCCACCTTCGGGCTCACCTGGGCTCTTGGCGTTGGGGTGATGGTGGCTCCGAGGAATTTGGGGCTTCATGTCACCTTTGCGCTATTCAACTCCTTACAGGTATGTGGACGTCATATCGTACATTTACATTTAGGGCAGACGCTTTTATCCAAAGCGACTTACAGTAAGTAAATTTGTCAGAAGAAAGAGAAACAATTTATCGCTGTTTGTACAGTAATGATGTTCATAGAACCAACAAAGTGCCAAGCACTAACAATCACTAGGTTAACCCATTCCCCCCTGTATACACCAAAAATAGCTAGGATAAGAAGCTACACAATGCTACATAATCGTACAATTGTGTTTCATACTCCGTCACCGTTGGAATGGACAGTTTCACCAGTTTTTTTTAGAGCCTCTCTCATCTTGTCTTTCAGAACATATGTGTGGACTGGTCCTCGGAATAATCGCACGCTACTATTCAAATGTTTGAAATATTTTAAGATATTCTACTTTTAGAATATCATTTTTTAGAATGGAAGTCCAACTTTAACCTTCTTTCAAACATTTTACAATCCATCAAACTTTAATCGAAACAGTTTAATTTCTTACCCGCTTTGGATATTTTCAGTTGGTCTTCCGTTGACGCTAGAGCGGGATGACGTTACGCGCTCCAGCTCGGGCTCGAAGGATCAGAAAGCGTTAGGTCCACTAGCAGCGCTGAACCACAGGGGGGCGCTGGGCCCCATGCTAGATTTGAAATCTCAAGAGTTGAAATATTTTCTTTTATTAAATGGTGATATGCGAGGATAAAGAGTTCTTCTCATCTATGATTTCTTTTCAGGGGTTCTTCATTCTTGTGTTTGGGACTCTCATGGACCCCAAGGTATGCTATCTTTGGGCAAAATGGAACAAATGGTTTACTTTTACATTTCTGAATATCTGAAAGACTACTATGTATTGATGACCCCTGTAATAAATCAAGTATTTCCTTACAGAATGGAGTGTATACAGTCGTGGTTTTAACGTTAAAATACAAAATAAGGATTTGTGACCCGCTTGTTGCTCCTTCAGATCCGAGCTGCTCTGTCCAGAACCATCCCAGCCCTCAACTCCTCCTCCAACCAGACCCGGGTTCGTAATCACCTCCATCTACCTCCATCATCTACCTCCATCTACCTCCACCTGTTCTCCATCTACCTCCACCTGTTCTCCATCTACCTCCACCTGTTCTCCATCTACCTCCACCTACCTCCACCTGTTCTCCATCTACCTCCACCTGTTCTCCATCTACCTCCACCTGTTCTCCATCTACCTCCATCATCTACCTCCATCTGTTCTCCATCTACCTCCACCTGTTCTCCATCTACCTCCATCTGTTCTCCATCTACCTCCACCTGTTCTCCATCTACCTCCATCTGTTCTCCATCTACCTCCACCTGTTCTCCATCTACCTCCACCTGTTCTCCATCTACCTCCACCTGTTCTCCATCTACCTCCACCTGTTCTCCATCTACCTCCACCTGTTCTCCATCTGTTCTCCATCTACCTCCACCTGTTCTCCATCTACCTCCACCTGTTCTCCATCTACCTCCATCTGTTCTCCATCTACCTACCTCCACCTGTTCTCCATCTACCTCCACCTGTTCTCCATCTACCTCCATCTGTTCTCCATCTACCTCCACCTGTTCTCCATCTACCTCCACCTGTTCTCCATCTACCTCCACCTGTTCTCGGTTTAACTTGAGCTTATATTATTAAGCATATGTTGCACTCACCCACCCCAAACCCTACCTTAACCACCCCAAACCCTTACCTTAACCACACCAGACCCTTACCTTAACCACACCAGACCCTTACCTTAACCACCCCAAACCCTTACCTTAACCACACCAGACCCTTACCTTAACCACCCCAAACCCTTACCTTAACCACACCAGACCCTTACCTTAACCACACCAGACCCTTACCTTAACCACCCCAAACCCTTACCTTAACCACACCTGACCCTTACCTTAACCACACCAGACCCTTACCTTAACCACCCCAAACCCTTACCTTAACCACACCAAGCCTTAACTACACCAAACCCTTACCTTAACCACACCAGACCCTTACCTTAACCACACAAGACCCTTACCTTAACCACACCAAACCCCTACCTTAACCACCCCAAACCCTACCTTAACCACCCCAAACCCTTACCTTAACCACACCAGACCCTTACCTTAACCACACCAAACCCTTACCTTAACCACACCAGACCCTTACCTTAACCACACCAGACCCTTACCTTAACCACACCAAGCCTTAACTACACCAAACCCTTACCTTAACCACACCAGACCCTTACCTTAACCACACAAGACCCTTACCTTAACCACACCAAACCCCTACCTTAACCACCCCAAACCCTTACCTTAACCACACCAAACCATAACCGCACCAGACCCTTAACTTAACCACCCCAGACCCTTACCTTAACCACACCAGACCCTTACCTTAACCACACCAGACCCTTACCTTAACCACACCAGACCCTTACCTTAACCATGTGTTCTCCAGACTACCAGTGGAGGAGGATCGTCGACTGGCAGATGGGCGCTCCTCAACAGGATACGAGGACGACGCGGTGAGGCAGACAGACAGAGGGACGTACAGACTGAGGGAAAGACAGACAGACAGACAGAGGGACGGACAGAGAGACAGACAGACGGAGAGACAGAGAGACAGACAGACAGACTGAGGGACGGACAGAGAGACAGACAGGCAGGCGGGCGGACAGACAGACAGACAGACAGACAGACAGACAGACGGACGGACGGACGGACGGACGGACGGACGGACGGACGGACGGACGGACGGACGGACGGACGGACGGACGGACGGACGGACGGACGGACGGACGGACGGACGGACGGACGGACGGACGGACGGACGGACGGACGGACGGACGGACGGACGGACGGACGGACGGACGGACGGACGGACGGACGGACGGACGGACGGACGGACGGACGGACAGACAGACAGACAGAGGGATGGATAGACAGACAGAGGGACAGACAGAGACAGACAGAGGAACAGATAGACAGACAGATGATATCACCGCTCACCTTGACACGCAGCATGTTTTTCTCTCCGCTCCCAGATGTGTACCACGTGACGAGCACGGGTAACACCAGCAGCTCCAACACCGCATCGGAATCCTACCTCAACATTTGATTTTGAACGTTTGTTATTCAATCTTAACGCTGTGACGTAACACAGAGCACTTTTCATGTCTTGCAGGGAATATTAAATATGGGGATTGTTGCTTTCACCGAGATTCTGTTTTACTTTTATGTAAAACAGATGTTATGTTATGTTTTAAAATGAACGGATTATATAGTGCGTTTTGTCATTGTCTTTTACAATTTAAATTATTGAACAAAATATGTGACTTCAGTAAGTACGAATTAGGATGCATAGCTGTAATACAGAAGCAGAGACAGACAAAAGGTCAATATGTTTGTAATACTATGTGGCAGGGAGACACTAGCCTATATAATGCTTCTTTGTACAACGTCAATGGAAATTTGGAAACTAAATTCTAAATAACTGGTTGCCTTGTAGGCATACATAATCATGCATATATATAGTCATCCAGCTTCAACCCTGGCATCCAAGAACGTTTCAGGAGAAGTGAAACACTACCTGATAATCAACTCAATATATAAAATAAACAACGTACCATAGACTTTAGGCTACATGGTTTCAACGTGAAAATGCATTTCTTTCTCTGACCTGAGCGGGACGCTGGTTGTAATCATGTCATTAAACCGTGTCAATAAACACTTTATCAACTACAGTGAATGAAGGGGGATACATATGTATTTATTAACCACACCATACTGGTAAGCATACTGGTATTCTCTTTTACAAGCCAATTTAATGCAAAATACATGTTGTTGTACTGCGAGGGGGGCTTTTATTGTTGAAGGGGCGAGACAATTCCAAGCCGGAAGTGCACCTTCTTCTTCCGCCTGCCGGATGACAGGAGGAGATACGTAAATAAACGAACGCATGTTTCCGAAATACGGCAATATCGTTCTTAAATTGTTCAGGCGATGCCGCGACTCATATCGAGATATTTATAACTATAAGGAGGTTGAATCAATTATATTATGATTATACATCGTGAGATGAATTTAGATACTAGATAAAGCGAACGTTAGATGACTTTTGATCAGATACTACTTGATACCACTAACGTGAATGTTAGATAATAGTATAGAGCTAGATTACTTTAGATAAGATACTACTAAATAATACGAGGTACCATTCATTTACGTTCCAGCTCCAGCGATGCCTTCTGCTCCAGTGGTTCAGTAGGGACATGTTGTGACGAAAGGTCATCAGGTTGGGGTTAAGGGGTCAAAGATCGTCAGCATCAGAGGAGACAGGCGTCACATCTGTATTCCGGGTGGTGGGGGACCAGTCTACGTTAGATGGACGCTGCCGGTCGCGATTTGGTCGTCGTTGTTTAAGAAGCGCGCTTCCTGTCCTGTGAGATGCTCGTCCAGCTTGGAAGGAAGGGTCTGGTGGGACTGGCGGTGGGAGCCACCGCTGGCCTGGGACTCATCGCGTTGATCATCTACCAGGAGGTGAGGAGGAGGAGGAGCAGGTGCCAGCAGGAGGTGCTGCAGAATGCGCCCCCTCCTCCCCAACTGGTGCTCAGCTCGGTCCACCTGGATGCCGAAGGTAGGTCGAAGAAGTAACCTAGAAAGTAGTGTGTGTGTGTGTGTGTGTGTGTGTGTGTGTGTGTGTGTGTGTGTGTGTGTGTGTGTGTGTGTGTGTGTGTGTGTGTGTGTGTGTGTGTGTGTGTGTGTGTGTGTATAGTAGTCAGGTTCTGTCAGTCCACCCAATAATTCTCAAAAGGACTAAGTTATTTTTAGAGATTCTAAAAGGACTTAGGGGGGGTTGCAATGCTAACTGTACAGTGCTAAAGTTAGCATTGCTAACTTAAAGTTAGCATTGCTAACTTTAGCACGGCTGCGGTCGGTTCGAGGTGTTCCTTCCTCCCTGTGGTCTACAGCTGGACCATAGAACGCGGGTAGACACACACGTTCACACACACCTGGTAGGAAATATCCCTCACCACAAACTGAGAAACAGCCCTCAGAATGTTAGGATTCCGTTGTTCGTCTTCGGCCATCTTTTTAAAGGGGTCATAGTGAATGGACCGCATTTATAACGCGCTTTTCTTTCCAGTGGCCGCTCAAAGAGCTTTACAACACTGCCTCACATTCACCCATTCATACACACACTCACTCACACACTGGCGGCGGAGTCGGCCACGCAGGGCGACAGCCGGCTGGTCAGGAGCAGTCAGGGTGAGGCGTCTCGCTCAGGGACACCTTGACACTCTGCTAGGAGCCCATATCATGTGATGTCCAGCAGGAGCATGACTCCTCCTCCTCTCCCCTCCCCTCCCCTCCTCCTTCTCTCCCCTCCTCTCCCCTCCCCTCCTCCTCCTCCTCCTCCCCCTCCCCTCCTTCTCTCCTCCCCTCACCTCCCCTCCCCTCCTCCAGAGGCGGAGGCTCAGCAGCAGGCCCTGGCGGCGGTGGAGGAGGCCGTGCGCCTCCTTCCCCCCGCCCAGCAGGGGGAGCTGCGGGCCCAGCTGGACCAGGTGCTGAGCTGCGTGTCGTCCCTCCGCTCCGAGGTGGCAGAGCTCCGGGGGGGGCTGCACGCCATCGCCCTGCAGATCATCCAGGACGTCAAGTGAGAGCGCCTGGAGACGGGCTTAGGACCCCCTGGGGTTAGCAGGGTTAGGTTAGGGTTAGCTTAGGGTTAGCTTAGGGTTAGCTTAGGGTTAGCACGGTTAGGTTAGGGTTAGGTTAATGTAACCTAGGGTTAGGGCCCTCTAGGGTTAGGACGGGGATGAGAGAGAGAGAGAGAGAGAGAGAGAGAGAGAGAGAGAGAGAGAGAGAGAGAGAGAGAGAGAGAGAGAGAGAGAGAGAGAGAGAGAGAGAGAGAGAGAGAGAGAGAGAGAGAGAGAGAGAGAGAGAGAGAGAGAGAGAGAGAGAGAGAGAGAGAGAGAGAGAGCGCACCACCAGCCCTTGGTGTGTGTGTTAATAAAGCTTGTCCTCTTCAGGAGGGGCGTGGAGGACAGCCAGCGCGCGCGGCGCCGCCGGCCTCTCAGGGAGCGCAGCGACTCCCAGAGCTCCAGCTCCGTGTACTTCACCGCCAGCCAGGGCGCCACCAGCACGCAGGGCGGGGCCAGCGAGGCGGGGTAGGTGCCCTGCTCGGCCAATCAGGACGGAGCCCTCAATTGGCTCAGGCGCTCTAAACCTATCAGAGCGATCCTCTCGTTAGTGCGCTTTCCTGAGCCCTCCTTGGGCTCACCCATTGGTCACCTCCCTGAGGTATTATGGTACTGAAGGCAGCGCGCCACATGGACATTGGGTCATTCTGGGGCTAGATAGATTATATATAATGTATAGTTACATTATGGCATTTAACAGACGCTTTTATCCCGAACGACTTACAATCAGTACATTTATCAGAAGTAAGTATATATATATATGTGTATAGATATATATATATATATATATCTATACACGGTATATTAGGGCTGGGCAAAGTTTTAATCGCGATTTAGCGCATAATATCGGTGAGTTAACACGCGATTATTCACACTTTTAAAATTCTATTTTAAATCCACTCCAAATGAAGTTAAATGAGATTATCATAATATGATAATTAAGTACATTTGGTATGAATGATAATGATAATGTGTCATTCCATGTTATGGAATGACACATTATCATTCATACCAAATGTACTTAATTAGCAAAAACTAGACCAAGGGTGCATCCGAACACTAAGTATCTAGTATTTCTGTGCAGTGTCTACTAGTGGACCGTTAATGCAGTACGTTCCTCAGCTATGCGTAGAACGCCTCCGAACGCTTCTGCCACCACCGCGACGCCACCCGATGTTTGGAGAGTACCTATTTCCCCTCGGTGCGCTGCACGTCAGATCACGGCAAAATTAAAGTCACCTGCGATGATTTACAGATTTAATTGGCATCGTTCTTCTTCTGTGGTCACCAGACTCCGGCTGAGTTGTGGGATAGCGTAGTGCCCTACCGTTGTATACTGTGGCGGTAGTACGCATTCTGAAACTTTTTGCCTACTACACAATGCGTACTGAGCATTCGGACACGCTATATTTGTGACGTACTACAAAATGCATACTATATAGCAGTCAAGTATGAGTATTGGGTTGTACCCAAGTGATCTTGAGGGAGTTTTATTGACTCACTCAGTGTGGGTTGAATATGAAACTTATGGAACACCACATTGTTCCGAATTGTAAACAGGCTGTTACTTAATGCAATTGGTATCAGTCACTCATTCACTTACTTCAAGTGTGATTTCATGTAAAGTAAGTGCAACTAAAAACCCAAAATGATGTCTGATATGGATGTTGACATTCTGTGGGCCAAACCTTTCAAAGGTAAAAAGAAAAAGAAAAAAAGAACACGCGTTAATTTGTCAATTTGAAGTAATCGAGCTTTTAACATGTAATTAACGCATTAACGTGCCCAGCCCTAGAATATATCTATAATTATTGTAATGTGTGTCTTTAGGTACTCTACAGCGTACGCGGACTCGGACTACACGGACCGAGAGACGGACCGCGAGGAGGGGGAGGCGGGGGGGGAGGGGGAGGAGTCTGAGGAGGAGGAGGACCAGAGCTGTGCCACGGTGCTGACGCTGCGGCAGGAGGAGTCCCAGGAGGACTCCCCCGAGGAGGAGGAGCAGGAGGAGCAGGAGGAGCCGGTGAAGGAGGCGCTGAGCGGGGAGCTGGCTCTGCTCCTGGCCCAGAGCGACGTGCTGCAGACTGGAGACGCCCGGCTCAGAGCGGACGGCCTGGGGCTGCTGCAGGCGCACAGGACTCAGGTAGACACACACACACACACACACACCTGGTAGGAGATATGACTGACCCTTAGAATGTTAGAGGATTCGGTCGTTTCGTCCGCCATCTTTCAACGCGGCCCTGTGATGTCTGTTTCCATGGCGACAGTACGGCGACAGCAGGGACTTCCTGTGGCGGCTGGCGCGGGCGTACAGCGCCGTGCACGCCTCCACCCACGACCCGGAGCAGCGGAGCACCATCGCACAGCAGGGTGTGTGTGTGTGTGTGTGTGTGTGTGTGTGTGTGTGTGTGTGTGTGTGTGTGTGTGTGTGTGTGTGTGTGTGTGTGTGTGTGTGTGTGTGTGTGTGTGTGTGTGTGTGTGTGTGTGTGTAAAGCATGTTTATGTGTGTGCAGGTCGTGACGAGGCAGAGAGTGTCCTGAGGAAGAATGATCTGGATGCAGATTGTCACATTAGGTAAGACACACCCCTTTAAGATGTGCCCCCTTAAGACACACCCCTTTAAGACAGGCTCCCCTTAAGACACACCCCTTTAAGATGTGCTCCCTTAAGACACACCCCTTTGAGCTAGGCTCCCTTTAAGACCCGCCCACATAAGGCACTAAACAGTGATGGCTTCCCTCAACAAGCACTAGCATGCTTCCTGTTTAGCCCCGCCCCTATATCCCGCTGTAGAGGGTGTGGTCATCTCTTCCTGTTATGCCCCGCCCCCTGTAGAGGGAGTGGTCATCTCTTCTGTCTGTCTCCAGGTTTGCGGTGCTGGCCGGCCTGACGTCGCAGACAGACAGCATGCACAGCAAACTGAAGAGCCAGCGCATCCTCAAGGTCTGACACACACACACACACACACACACACACACACACACACACACACACACACACACACACACACACACACACACACACACACACACACACACACACACACACACACACACACACACACACACACACACACACCCAGCGGGTCTGTAGAGCAGAAGGTTTGTAGTTCTGAGGGTTTCTTCGTCTGCCGTAGGAACATCTGGACCGCGCCCTGGCCCTGAGAGACGACCTCCCACTGGCCTTCTACCTGCTGGGGAGCTGGTCCTACCAGGTACCGTCTGCATAGGAGGGGGGGGTCGGGAACGACTGGTGGGACCAGGTGACCTGGGCCTGCGCTGACTGGTTTGTCCTCTAGGTGGCGACGCTGGGCTGGCTGGAGAGGAAGGCGGCGGCGGCGCTCTACGACCAGCCCCCCAGGGCGTCCCTCCACGACGCCCTGGGCCACTTCATGAAGGTACGCCGCCGGAGGCCACACGCCGGCGTAGCCCAGGAGGCGGAGCAGGTCGGCTGGTCACCGGGAGGTCGCCGGTTCGATCCCCGGCTCCTCCTAGCGGAGTGTCGAGGCGTCCCAGAGCGAGACGCCTCCCCCTGACTGCCCCTGACCAGCCAGGGTGGGGCGTCCCTGAGCGAGACGCCTCCCCCTGACTGCCCCTGACCAGCCAGGGTGAGGCGTCCCTGAGCGAGACGCCTCCCCCTGACTGCCCCTGACCAGCCAGGGTGGGGCGTCCCAGAGCGAGACGCCTCACCCCGACTGCTCCTGGCCACACCCTGCGTGGTCGACTCCGCCGTCGTGTGTGTGAATGCGTATCAATAGGTGCGTTTCCATCCCCCTAATTTAATGTGAACTTTGAAGTATCGAATCAGTAAGCGGTGATGGAAACACCAAATTCGCATCAAAATCCTCTAATTCGCAAAAAAGTTGATCCGCTCGCTTGAGGTGGTTTTTTAGAAATGCGAAACAGTAAATTCGCAAAATTGGAGATGGAAACACATTTTGCGAGTCAGCTGTGACGTAGCGAACTTTGAACACACAGGACTGACAGTCTTTCCGATTTCCGCATAACGACTGGGGCCATAGCAACCCTGGCGACATCAACGTGTAACGTCATCACCCTATTCCGCTCCAACCACTTGATGGAAACGCACCCAATTCAAATTACTTTTTTGCGAACTTTCTAAAGATTCGCATCAACCTTTTAGATGGAAACACAGCTAATGATTGTAAGTCGCTTCGGACCATAGCGTCCACTGAATGCCCCTGAATGTAAAGGCAGCATGCTGGGAGGCTGAACCTTAACGCTGCTCTGTTTCTGCCCCCAGGCAGAGCAGCTCAGCCCGGGCTACTCCAAGCTGCTGCGACTGCACATCGCCAAGGTAAGAAGCAGGCAGCTCCTCTCCTGGGGCTCCTCTCCTGGGGCTCCTCTCCTGGGGCTCCTCTCCTGGGGCTCCTCTCCTGGGGCTCCTCTGCTGGGGCTCCTCTGCTGGGGCTCCTCTGCTGGGGCTCCTCTGCTGGGGCTCCTCTGCTGGGGCTCCTCTGCTGTGGCACCTCTACTGGGGCTCCTCTGCTGGGGCTCCTCTGCTGGGGCTCCTCTGCTGGGGCTCCTCTACTGGGGCTCCTCTGCTGGGGCTCCTCTCCTGGGGCTCCTCTCCTGGGGCTCCTCTGCTGGGGCTCCTCTACTGGGGCTCCTCTGCTGGGGCTCCTCTACTGGGGCTCCTCTACTGGGGCTCCTCTACTGGGGCTTCTGAGTCCACCGATACTGCCTAAAATGCATCGGGTATCTGCGAGTACGCGAGTCTATGCACTGATCCGATACCATCAGGTGGGTCATTTACTACACGGGCAGAAAGCGTTCAGTTCAGGAATCGGTATCGGGAAGGAACAAATGTCTGCCAGGGTCTGATAGAGGGGCTGAGGTCGGTTATACCTGCTCATCTGTCCACAGTGTCACAAGGAGCTGGGGAACGCGTCGGAGGCCGGGAGGTGGACCCATCTGGCCCTGGAGGCCCCCACAACGCCTGACGAGGTAAGGCTGGGAGGGCTGAAGGAAGGTCTGGCTGATCCCAGTCCACATTTAAAACGCCTTTCATTTCCTCTCCAGGACGAAGAGACTGCGGCACTGCAGGCGGAGCTGTCGGCTGCGACTGACCAATGAGACTCCACTTGGAACACGCACTGATTGGCCGGTTGGGCTGTCCGTCAGACCCGACCACGCCCACTCTCAGAACAGGAGCACCACTGTGAAGACCATGAAGTTATTTAAGGCAGCCTGTATCCTCAGACCTCTGACCCGGTCCGGGAGCCTCTTGACACCCTGATCTTAACGTACGAGAAGACATTCCCATGATTTGAAGTGAATTTAGTGTGACGTTACTTTCCAGCCATTATAAAAACATTCTTAATTATGGAATAATACTTAATCTAATATTGTATTTTTGAATATTTTGGGTCCACTATCGTCTTGCCCCCCCCGACCGACGGAGCTGAACCCTGGCCTGTAACCCCCGGGTCCACGGGGTCGAGGCGCCCAGCGTCAGGGGCATCATGTGAAGGCTGATTCTAGATGTTTGACGGTCATGGGCCGCTGGGTCGGGCTCGGGGTCGGGGGACGTTCTGTTTCGTCAGAGATTTGGTGTTCATGTCTTCTTCTCACCTTGAAGTTCAATTAAAGTTTGAAAAGTAATCTGTGAAAGCGTACGCGTGTCTTTTGTGTGATGCAGAAGGGACGTGGTCTGGTAGACGTTAAAACATTTATTATTACACTTTATGTACAGATGGGTACAGACGTTTCTCGGGACGTGTTTTAAAACATATACAAGACGGGCAGATCTTAGGCTCTCCTTTCTCACGCAAAACAAACATAACGACACAAACACGTCACCGCGAAACAAGTAGGTTAAATTATGACCAAACGATATCTCTCCATCTCCTCGGAGTCCGTCCTGAGGCCTGTAGGGGGCGCTAAGGGGTTCCTAGGCAACGGGCCTGGTCGCCAGGCAACCCAACCCTCCTTAGCTACCGGCATCGTGACCTTGCATGGAATCACGCCGGAATAAAATGGAAACGTTTCACAAACTGAAAAACATAATTGATGGCGTCTCCGGCCCGGGACCCCGCCCGGTCACCTGGTCGTGTGGTCAGGTCGTCGTCGTGGCGACGGCTCAGTCCTTGGCGTCGCCCACGCCGTCGGCGTTGATGGCGAACATGGCCTCCGACTCCGGGAGGCAGGGGGAGTCGTAGATCTTACAGATCCGGGTCTCTCCCCGCCCCTTCCTCAGGTACAGCCTGCAAACACAGCAGCCAATCAGAGCCTTCCTCAGGTACAGCCTGCCAATCAGAGCCTTCCTCAGGCTGACCAAAAGCAAAACCTTAAAAAAAAAAACATTAACCTAGTGATGGTTAGTGCTTGGCCCTTTGTTCTGAACATCCTTACTGTACCGACAGCGTTATATTGTTGTTGTTTCTCTTTCTGACAAATGTACTTATTTTAAGTCGCTTTTGGATAAAATAATAATTTAATTATTAACGTAAAAGTTGAGATTTAATTTATTGTGTATACTTTTTCCCCCCCATTCAATGTGTTCAGAAAATCAGCCCTTTTAGCATCGGGGTAACCGAGAATCAAAGAAAATATCCTCATATTTTGTTGGTGCGCCTTTATTTTGAAGCCGGGAGCTCCAGCTACCAACAGTGAGCCCTCACCGCGTGGTGGAGGCGTGGGCCATGATGTTTCCTCCAATCGGCTTCTTGGGGTCGGCCGAGAACATGGCCGCCCCGTCCACCTGGGCCACCACCTGGTTGGTGATCACCACGGCAACGCCAAACTGGAATCACAACAGGAAGAGGGCGGTGAGGTCTCTGAACCAACAGACAACACAGCAGGAAGGTGTAGCTCACGGTATGGTCACAGTGTGGGTGGAGGTGACGGAGGTGTGGTTCTCAGTGTGGGTGGAGGTGACAGAGGCGTAGCTCTCAGTTTGGGTGGAGGTGACGGAGGCGTAGTTCTCAGTGTGGGTGGAGGTGACGGAGGTGTAGTTCTGTGTGGGTGGAGGTGTAGCTCTCAATGTGGGTGGAGGTGACGGAGGTGTAGTTCTCAGTGTGGGTGGAGGTGACGGAGGTGTAGTTCTCAATGTGGGTGGAGGTGACGGAGGTGTAGTTCTCAGTGTGGGTGGAGGTGACGGAGGTGTAGTTCTCAGTGTGGGTGGAGGTGACGGAGGTGTAGTTCTCAGAGTGGGTGGAGGTGACGGAGGTGTGGTTCTCAGAGTGGGTGGAGGTGACAGAGGTGTACCTCGTCGGCCAGCCGCAGCAGCATGCGTAGGAAGCGTCCCAGGTGGCCCTGTCGGGCCGACAGCTCCCCCCGACCGGAGTAGTCCGTCCGGTACAGAGCGGTGGCGCTGTCCACGATGAGCAGGGCATAGCTACGCACACACACACACACACACACAATCATGTTACACACACACAACACACATATAATCATGTTACACACACACTCATGTTACACACACACACACTCATGTTACACACACACACTCATGTCACACACACACACACACACACACACACACACACACACACACACACACACACACACACACACACACACACACACACACACACACACACACACACACACACACACACACACACACACACACACACACACACACACACACGAGATGCACGGATGTCCTATTATTTTAATCCATCCACACCAAAGTTTTTTGACCAGTTCTTAAAGGCGCAGGGCGCTGCTGGCGAGGCTGGAAGGCTCTTGTGGTGCTTCACAGGAGACTGGTCCAATGAAGCTAAGCTATTGCACGGCTAAAGTCCCCGGTAGGACGGCCCATTGCCTGCGCTGCCACCTCCGAAGCGTTGATCAACAGTCCGCCCCCAAAGACAACCGAATACGCTGGGGTTGACAAGGTACCACAAGAAAAATGATCCGCATTCCTTGACAGCGATCTGCTTATCAAATATAATTCACCGTCAGAAGATGTTATACATAACAATAAAAATTAAGAATCCTTTTTTTTATTTTGATTGGTTTAACCGCCACCCGCCCGAAATTATTTAAAATATTATTTTTTGTCGCATCATCCGCCAACCGCACCTCTCTTACACACACAAATATTCATGTTACACACATTCTAGTTATAAACCCACACAGACTCTTATTACACACACATACACACAATTGTATTACAAACTCATACATAAACACATTTATGTCACACACACACACACACACACACATTATGTTACACAGACACACACACACACACACACCCTTATTTGGTCTGGAGGAAGCGGTGGGGTGTGGGCGGGGCCTACCGTGACTCTGCCATCATGGCGGAGGCCTGGTACAGCAGCTGGGTCTGGTGGTCGGTGTTGAAGGCCCGGGCGTACGCCACGTTGTCCAGGACGTCGCTGCCCACCAGCCCGTACCTACAGGGGACAGGCAGGGAACAGGTAGTAAGGGTGGGAACAGGTAGTAAACAGGCTGTCGCTGCCCACCAGCCCGTACCTACAGGGAACAGGCAGGAAAGGGTAGAAAGCAGGGTTATTAAACAGCTAGTAAAGGGGGGGAACAGTCAGTCAACAGTTAGTAAACAGTTAGTAAAGGGGGGGAACAGTCAGTCAACAGTTAGTAAACAGTTAGTAAAGGGGGGGGAACAGGTAGGAAAGGGAGGAAAAACAACCAGTTAGAAACTCGGGCTGGGCGACGCCCCAGCAGTGATGCTATTGGCGGTTGGGGGGTTAAGCCCCGCCCACACCTGACCACTCACCTCTCGGCCACGGCCAGCAGGCGCTCCGGCCGGAAGGTTCCCTCGGTGTCGATGTACATGGCCTTGCCCTCTCCCCCGCCCTGGTCGATGGGCAGCTGGGGACACAGGGGGGGCAACATGGAGTCAGTCAGGAGACCCCCACTACAGGCTGACCCCCCAGACAAGAGACCCCCACCACAGGACTGACCCCCCAGCCCAGAGACCCCCACCACAGGCTGACCCCCCAGACAAGAGACCCCCACCACAGGACTGACCCCCCAGCCCAGAGACCCCCACCACAGGCTGACCCCCCAGACAAGAGACCCCCACCACAGGACTGACAGTGGACTCCTAGACTTGTACCAGTGGACTCCTAGACTGGTACCAGTGGACTCCTAGACTGGTACCAGTGGACTCTGGCTCTGGTACCAGTGGACTCTTAGACTGGTACCAGTGGACTCTTAGACTGGTACCAGTGGACTCTTAGACTGGTACCAGTGGACTCTGGTACCAGTGGACTCTGGGTCTGGTACCAGTGAGTGACTCACCTGGCAGGTGACAGCCAGAGTGTGGCACAGCTGTGTCTTCCCCGTCCGGAACTCTCCAAACATCTCCGTGATGGAACCTGTCTCCATTCCCCCTGGAACATCACAAAGGACATACCCTTATTTGGTCAGGAGGAACCATTGAACATCCCCTTATTTGGTCTTGAGGAAACATAGATCATTCCCTCATTTGGTCTGGAGGAAACAAACAATTTAACCTTATTTGGTCTGGAAGAAATATGTAAGAGTGTTTGCTTGTGTGTGTGTGCGTGCGTGCGTGCGCGCGTGCGTGCGCTAACCCATTAACAGCTTGTCCAGCTCCTTGGAGCCGGTGGAGATCTGGATGATCTCCGCCCGCCGCTGGTGGAACTCCGTTGCCGTGGTGAAGCCCATGGGCACCAGCTTGGCTGCCTCCGCCTAACAGAAATGACATCAGCATCATCATCACGTGTTCTGGTTACCAAAGTACTGTCTAACCCCAACAGTGTGCTGTCTGGTTACCAAAGTACTGTCTAACCCTACCAGTGAGCTCTCTAGTTAGTACAGTACTGTCTAACCCTACTAGGATCTTGTCTGGTTAGTAAAGTACTATCTAACCCTACCAGGATCTTGTCTGGATAGTAAAGCACTGTCTAACCCTAACAGTGTGCTCTCTAGTTAGTAAAGCACTGTCTAACCCTACCAGGATCTTGTCTGGTTAGTAAACCACTGTCTAACCCTACCAGGATCTTGTCTGGATAGTAAAGCACCGTCTAACCCTACCAGGATCTTGTCGGCCTTGGCCTCGCTGATGCCCTTGATGTGGAGCAGCTCTTTCTTGGGGGTGTAGGCCACGGCCTCGATGGTGTGGAAGCCCGCCTCCTCCAGCTTCTTCAGGTCACTGCTGCTCACACCGCTTTGCTGCAACCACAGTGACCACTCTTCTACATTTAATACATCCATCAGCCTGTCTCTTCTACATTTAATACATCTGTGAGGAGGTTATCGGACTGAATAAAGGATGTGTGAGGAGGTTAAGGGACTGAATGAATATAAAGACCACCTCAGAAACAATCAACAGAGACGATGTAAACACAAGCTATGTTGAGGTGTTTCGGGGCCCTTACCTCCAGTCGACTGATGGGCTGAGGGCCGAAGTTCTCCTCCACCTCTACCTCCTCCTCCAAACGCAATTCACTCCTCATAGCCATGATGTTCTGAGGAAAAACCGACATGACGATGAACACTGAGTGTAACCCAGCTGACAGCTCTATACGTTACATTATACACCAATATATATGATACGCAAATATATACTAACGTTATACTATGTGGTTGGATAACAATAATGATGCACACCTTCGACACGTTAAATAAATGACATTCTGATACACGTGTGTGGAAGGACGGCTGTTGAAACATAATGCATAAGATGTTATATGAGACCAAAACAATGTGGATTTATCCTCCGAAACATAGGACAAAGCTCAGACGGTTATAGAGACGACACTTAAGGCTTATCCTGAGCCGCTCATCAAGCTGCTGCCGGCTCAGAACAGACAGATAATGAGTGAATATGTTAAACTATTTAAAATGTCAAGTTATTAAATAGTCACCGGTTTGTTTTCTTCAGTGTTCAGTAGTTTGCCGAACGCTCCCGCTCCTTCTGCTTATACGCTGACGTGATGACGTAGATTCGATGCCGATTGGTTAAATTCCAAGCGACGGAATTACGTCAACAGGACATATGGTGTGTTCCTGAATCCTCGAACGCCAGACTTCCGAGTCGAAGGTCGATGCTCTCCCTGCTTTCTTGCGGCATTTCTCGAAAGCACGCCCCCTTTTTGTCTTCACTTTTCTCAAAATCTGAGAGCAGACCGAGAGCAGTGATGACGCTCTCAACAAAATGGCTGCGCCCGTGAAGAGATTTAATATTTTTGTATTTGTACCACGTAGGTCATTTTAATGTCGATTTTAAATGCTCTTACACACTTGATAACATTGCTGTTTAATCCGGTCACCAATTTATACATTGCATGGTGTTGCTTTGCGTGCAATACAATGTAAAGTTGTGTTTGTTTTGTTTGCTAAAGAGGTTAATGTAGCTAACAAACAACGACTAGCCAATTTCATGAAACATTCACAAAAGGCTGGCGTCCGAGGTTTCAGAAATGCACCAATAGGTTACGTTGGACCAATCCAGGTGCAAACCACCAGCAGCCTTCAAAGTAAAAGTTGGATCGTTGGAGTAAAGAATAAATAAAGAAGCGTGAAACTTTTTACTTGTTTATTTGTTCTGATCATACATTCGTAATCCACCAGAGTCAAGATCATTCACTTTTCTAACTGGGGTTTGAGCCCAAAACCATACATATTGTGAGTAACTTTATATAGGATCGAGGCTGTCCCCCACTAAGCCTGGGGCCTTTGAAAAGTAAATCTTGGGCATGTCGATATCACCTTTCTACCGGAGGTCCTCGCTGCTATCCTCTCTAACCAGTTTGTAGTCCCTCCTGCGTCTAACAGACCACTAAGCCAGTCTGTAGTCACTCATGTGTCTAGAAGAACACCAAACAAGTCGGTAGAGTTAAGTTCAACTTCTAAATCTGTCAAATGCAGTGAATTAAAAGGCAGTATTATTTTAATCCTTGCTGGTAATGAAATTATGTGTTCCAAGCTTTTTACAATGCAGGTAACAAGATGAACAAGCCCAATTTAAAACTAAAGTATCCACAAAACAGAGTTTTAGCTAAAGTATTACAACAAACATTTAGAAAGTGTTCATGGCTACATAAAAGCCAAAACAATGCTTATCCCATCACCATAAGTGTAGGGTGACATGACCACCCATTACAAAGCAAAAGAGATCCATCCCACATTCCTTCTCCTGAGGTGATCTGGCCAATGATCTGGACCGCTATCGGACGGTCTCCTACTGCGAGTGGCCCCACTCTTGTTCAGAATATCATAAAGTGCATTTCACAATTTAAAACAGTCTTTCAATTTCCCCTTCTGATTTCCACATGGCTGAGCAGGTGCTAGACGGTGAGGTTCTCATTGAGAGGTGCACATCTCCTCCTTCTGATCTCCACATGGCTGAGCAGGTGCTAGATGGTGAGGTTCTCATTGAGAGGTGCACATCTCCTCCTTTTTCGGAGACATAGGCCACATCTCCTCTTTCTGTTCCACGGAAGAAGAAGAACCTGGAAAACAAAAAGCAAAGATTACAGCCTGGAAACAAAGATACGAGTTCAAGTCTCACACAAAGATGAGGGTTAAAGTCTGAAAAATATACGGAAATTAAAGTCGTGAAATCAAGATGAAGATTAAGTCTGAAAAGAAGATGAAAGTTTAAAGGGCTGATTATGGTTCCACGTTCAGGGCGCACGTCAGGCCGTTGCGTTGCGTGAACGTGGGGCGATCAGCCCTTTAGAGTTCTGCACCCTATGAGTGGTCGCGTGACGCTGAAGACAAAGTACAGCTAAAGGCCAGGTGGCGGGGCAGCTCGTGTTGTACACCGGCTCACATGACGCCTCCTGGTCCAATGAAAGGTGTCCCTTTAACGACCCCACCTGTGCTCAATAAGAACACACACACCAACAGCAGCAAACACACACACCAACAGCAGCAACACACACACACCAACAGCAGCAACACACACAAACCAACAGCTCCCACCCACACATTACCCTCGTCGATAGTCTCAGAGCCGTCGTCCGTGTTTAATTCAACACAACAAATATCTGATTAGAAAACAAAATGAAGGGGGTCACACATCATGTTCTGAGGAACAAACAGAAGCAGTATACCCAGTACAAAGCAGACCCAGTATAAACAGACGCAGTATACCCAGTACAAAGCAGACCCAGTATAAACAGACGCAGTATACCCAGTACAAAGCAGACCCAGTATAAACAGACGCAGTATACCCAGTACAAAGCAGACCCAGTATAAACAGACGCAGTATACCCAGTATAAACAGACGCAGTATACCCAGTATAAACAGACCCAGTATACCCAGTACAAAGCAGACCCAGTATAAACAGACGCAGTATACCCAGTACAAAGCAGACCCAGTATAAACAGACGCAGTATACCCAGTACAAAACAGACCCAGTATAAACAGACGCAGTATACCCAGTACAAAGCAGACCCAGTATAAACAGAAGCAGTATACCCAGTACAAAGCAGACCCAGTATAAACAGACGCAGTATACCCAGTACAAAGCAGACCCAGTATAAACAGACGCAGTATACCCAGTATAAACTGACGCAGTATGCCCAGTATAAACAGACGCAGTAAACACAGTATAACCAGAACCAGTATCAACAAACCAGTACACACAGGAAAAACAGATCCAGTATAAGCAGACCCAGTTTACCCAGTATGAACAGAACCAGTTGTTCCAGTATAAAATAGATAGTTGAAACAGATCCAGTATAAGCAGACCCAGTTTACCCAGTATGAACAGAACCAGTTGTTCCAGTATAAAATAGATAGTTGAAATAGACCCAGTATAACCAGACCCAGTATACCCAGTATAAACAGACCTATTATAACCAGAACCAAAAGGCCAGTTTAAAAAGACCCAGTATAACCAGACCCAGTATACCCAGACCCAGTATAAACAGACCCAGTATACCCAGACCCAGTATAATCAGACCCAGTATAACCAGTATAAACAGACCTATTATAACCAGAACCAAAAGGCCCAGTTTAAACAGACCCAGTATAACCAGACCCAGTATAACCAGACCCAGTATAACCAGACCCAGTATAACCAGACCCAGTATAACCAGACCCAGTATAACCAGTATAACCAGACCCAGTATAACCAGTATAAACAGACCTATTATAACCAGAACCAAAAGGCCCAGTTTAAACAGACCCAGTATAACCAGACCCAGTATAACCAGTATACCCAGACCCAGTATAACCAGTATAAACAGACCTATTATAACCAGAACCAAAAGGCCCAGTTTAAACAGACCCAGTATAACCAGACCCAGTATAACCAGACCCAGTATACCCAGACCCAGTATACCCAGACCCAGTATACCCAGACCCAGTATAACCAGACCCAGTATAACCAGACCCAGTATACCCAGTATAACCAGACCCAGTATAACCAGACCCAGTATACCCAGTATAACCAGACCCAGTATAACCAGACCCAGTATACCCAGTACAACCAGACCCAGTATAACCAGACCCAGTATACCCAGTATAACCAGACCCAGTATAACCAGACCCAGTATACCCAGTACAACCAGACCCAGTATAACCAGACCCAGTATACCCAGTATAACCAGACCCAGTATAACCAGACCCAGTATACCCAGTACAACCAGACCCAGTATAACCAGACCCAGTATACCCGGCCAGTATGACCAGTATACCCAGACCCAGGAGCCCATGGAGGGACTGAACCCACCTGGATTGATGCCCAGTGTGGAGTTATCAAAGAACTGCTTGGGCCGGGCGAGGGTGGACCTGAGGAACTCTGTGGAGTCCACGCCGTAGGTCTGGTTGGGGTCCGGGACGTTGGCCGGAGCCTCCAGGACTCTCCGCGGGGAGTCCCCCCCCCTCCGCGGGGAGTCCAGAGCCCTGTGGAACCTCTTGGGGGAGCTGCAGAAGAGGGCGGAGTCTGAGGCGGCGGAGGCGGAGGCGGCGGCGGCGGCGTCGGCGTCGGGGAACAGCCTCTTCTTGGAGGGCGTCGTGGGGCCCGCCAGGTGAGGCCGCATGGCCTTGGCCTTCTCCTTCAGGGTCAGGGCCCTGGACCGCCACTTGGAGATCTCTGCCTGGTGGCTGCTGATCTCCGCCTTCTGACTGGACAGCAGACTGGAGGGGGAGAGTACCGTAGTCAGGGTCTACCGACTGGAGGGTCTACAGACTGTAGACCCTCCAGACTGTAGGGTCTACAGTCTGTAGGGTCCACAGACTGGAGGGTCTACAGTCTGTAGACCCTCCAGTCTGAAGACCCTCCAGTCTGTAGGGTCCACAGACTGGAGGGTCTAGACACCGTGGGGATCATGATAACGATGATATCTGAACGAGTGCAGGATGAATTGATGGTGGTCTGGGAACAGCAGTAGGAGCAGTGGTAGTCATGGGGACAGTAGGAGCAGTGGTAGTCATGGGGACAGTAGGAGCAGTGGTAGTCATGGGGACAGTAGGAGCAGTGGTAGTCGTGGGGACAGTAGGAGTGGTAGTCATGGGGACAGTAGGAGTGGTAGTCGGGGGGACAGTAGGAGTGGTAGTCATGGGGACAGTAGGAGCAGTGGTAGTCATGGGGACAGTAGGAGTGGTAGTCATGGGGACAGTAGGAGCAGTGGTAGTCATGGGGACAGTAGGAGTGGTAGTCGGGGGGACAGTAGGAGTGGTAGTCATGGGGACAGTAGGAGCAGTGGTAGTCATGGGGACAGTAACAGTGGTAGTCGTGGGGACAGTAGCAGTGGTAGTCGGGGGGACAGTAGGAGTGGTAGTCATGGGGACAGTAGGAGCGGTGGTAGTCATGGGGACAGTAGGAGTGGTAGTCGGGGGGACAGTAGG
Source organism: Gadus chalcogrammus (assembly GCF_026213295.1). NCBI lineage: Eukaryota > Metazoa > Chordata > Actinopteri > Gadiformes > Gadidae > Gadus > Gadus chalcogrammus. The sequence continues at coordinate 1,025,666 of NC_079432.1, forward strand.
CCTTACCTCTGCAGCTCAGTGACCTTCAGCTGCAGCAGCCTGATCTCCTCCTCCAGCTTGGACCTCTCCAGGGAGCCGCTGGTCTGGACCTTGGACCCCTCGGGGTGGGTGAGCCGGCAGTACAGGTCCTCGCCCTGCAGGACTACAGCCAGACACCGTCCAGTCAGTACAGGACTACAGCCAGACACCGTCCAGTCAGTACAGGACTACAGCCAGACACCGTCCAGTCAGTACAGGACTACAGCCAGACACCGTCCAGTCAGTACAGGACTACAGCCAGACACCGTCCAGTCAGTACAGGACTACAGCCAGACACCGTCCAGTCAGTACAGGACTACAGCCAGACACCGTCCAGTCAGTACAGGACTACAGCCAGACACCGTCCAGTCAGTACAGGACTACAGCCAGACACCGTCCAGTCAGTACAGGACTACAGCCAGACACCGTCCAGTCAGTACAGGACGTGACATCATCCACACATGATGAAGGGGTGATGTCATGATGAAGGGTGATGTCATGGTGAAGGGTGATGTCATGATGAAGGGTGATGTCATGATGAAGGGTGATGTCATGATGAAGGGTGATGTCATGATGAAGGGTGATGTCATGATGAAGGGTGATGTCATGATGAAGGGTGATGTCATGATGAAGGGTGATGTCATGATGAAGGGTGATGTCATGATGAAGGGTGATGTCATGATGAAGGGTGATGTCATGATGAAGGGTGATGTTCTTACAGGACTCCTGCTGCTCCTTCTGGGACTTCCTCAGAGTCTCTCGGAGCTTCCTCAGAGACTCCTCCTTGATGTTCAGCAGACTGCTCAGACTCTTCACCCTGCGACCGAAACACACCAACACATCAGTGTCATCCCCTACCTGCTCCTTAATGTAAAGTGTACAGTCAGCAGGAGCTGGGCCTTACTCTTTCTGGTGCTTGGTGGTGGCTGAGGTGACCTCCACCTCCAGCTTTAGTACCTTGCCCCGGAGCTCCTCCAGCTCCAGGACACTAGGGGGCGCCTGCATCTGCGCCTGGGCCTGACAACACAACCACACTCAGTTACTGTCAGGATCCACTTACTAATGCAAGGATCACTAGTTGCATACAATATACAGATTCTTGTATAGAGCTTGATACTAGACCTCTATAGCACAGTGTAGAGCTAGAGGTAGTAGACTGACCTCTATAGCAGTGTAGAGCTAGAGGTAGTAGACTGCTCTCTATAGCAGTGTAGAGCTAGAGGTAGTAGACTGACCTCTATAGCACAGTGTAGAGCTAGAGGTAGCAGACTGACCTCTATAGCACAGTGTAGGGCTAGAGGTAGTAGACTGACCTCTATAGCAGTGTAGAGCTAGAGGTAGTAGACTGACCTCTATAGCACAGTGTAGGGCTAGAGGTAGTAGACTGACCTCTATAGCACAGTGTAGGGCTAGAGGTAGTAGACTGACCTCTATAGCAGTGTAGAGCTAGAGGTAGTAGACTGACCTCTATAGCACAGTGTAGAGCTAGAGGTGGTAGACTGACCTCCTCTGACAGCCGCAGCTTGCCCCTGAGGGTGCTGATGGCCGTCTCCTTGTCGTGGATCTTGGCGCAGGCGTCCTGCAGCTCCGTCTGCAGCAGCTGGGTGGTCCTCTTGTTGATGGTCAGCCGCTCACCGGACCTCCGCTGGGCCTCCTCCAGCCCCTCCAGCTCCCGGCGCAGGGCCTGAGACAACCAGGCAGCAGTCACTACAACAGCACCTAGAGCAGCACCCCCTAGAGCAGCAACTAGTGCAGCACCCCCCCGAGAGCAGCACCCTCCCCTAGAGCAGCACCCCCTCCTAGAGCAGCACCCCCCCCTAGAGCAGCACCCCCTCCTAGAGCAGCACCCCCCCCTAGAGCAGCACCCCCTCCTAGAGCAGCACCCCCCCCTAGAGCAGCACCCCCTCCTAGAGCAGCACCCCCTCCTAGAGCAGCACCCCCCCCTAGAGCAGCACCCCCCTCCTAGAGCAGCACCCCCCCCTAGAGCAGCACCCCCCCCTAGAGCAGCACCCCCCCCTAGAGCAGCACCCCCTCCTAGAGCAGCACCCCCCCTAGAGCAGCACCCCCCTCCTAGAGCAGCACCCCCCCCTAGAGCAGCACCCCCCCCTAGAGCAGCACCCCCTCCTAGAGCAGCACCCCCCCCTAGAGCAGCACCCCCCCCAGAGCAGCACCCCCCCCTAGAGCAGCACCCCCTCCTAGAGCAGCACCCCCTCCTAGAGCAGCACCCCCCCCCCAGAGCAGCACCCCCCCCCTAGAGCAGCACCCCCCCCTAGAGCAGCACCCTCCCCTAGAGCAGCACCCCCCCCAGAGCAGCACCTGCTTCTGTGGGTGGAGGGGACCTACTGCGGGTGGAGGGGACCGACCGAGGTTGGAGGGGACCTACTGGGGGTGGAGGGGACCTACTGCGGGTGGAGGGGACCTACTGTGGGTGGAGGGGACCTACTGGGTGGAGGGGACCTACTGGGGGTGGAGGGGACCTACTGGGTGGAGGGGACCTACTGTGGGTGGAGGGGACCTACTGTGGGTGGAGGGGACCTACTGCGGGTGGAGGGGACCTACTGCGGGTGGAGGGGACCTACTGTGGGTGGAGGGGACCTATTGGAAATGGAGGGGACCTACTGGGTGGAGGGGACCTACTGCGGGTGGAGGGGACCTACTGGGTGGAGGGGACCTACTGCGGGTGGAGGGGACCTACTGGGTGGAGGGGACCTACTGCGGGTGGAGGGGACCTACTGCGGGTGGAGGGGACCTACTGCGGGTGGAGGGGACCTACTGCGGGTGGAGGGGACCTACTGCGGGTGGAGGGGACCTACTGCGGGTGGAGGGGACCTACTGCGGGTGGAGGGGACCTACTGTGAGCTGCTCCTGGGAGCGGTGCCGCTGCAGGAGGAGCTGCTGGTTGTCCCTGAGGAGCTGCAGCTGGTCGGGGTCCAGGGCAGCGCTGTCCACACCCAGCAGGGCGGAGGTCTTGCTCCTCTCCTCCTCCAGCACATTGGTGGTCTCCACCTTCAGCGCCTCCAGCTCCTGACAGACTCGTCCCTGGGTCTCTAGTATAACCTGCATGTCAAGAAATACTTTAGGGTGGTGCATAGGGTGTTGATTTAACCATGTCTCTGACCTGTAGTGTTAGTGTTAGGTTATAACATGTCTCTGACCTGGAGAGTGTTGGGTAATAACATGTCTGACCTGGAGAGTGTTGGGTAATAACATGTCTGACCTGGAGAGTGTTGGGTATTAACATGTCTGACCTGGAGAGTGTTGGGTAATAACATGTCTGACCTGGAGAGTGTTGGGTATTAACATGTCTGACCTGGAGAGTGTTGGGTATTAACATGTCTGACCTGGAGAGTGTTGGGTATTAACATGTCTGACCTGGAGAGTGTTGGGTATTAACATGTCTGACCTGGAGAGTGTTGGGTATTAACATGTCTGACCTGGAGAGTGTTGGGTAATAACATGTCTGACCTGGAGAGTGTTGGGTATTAACATGTCTGACCTGGAGAGTGTTGGGTATTAACATGTCTGACCTGGAGAGTGTTGGGTATTAACATGTCTGACCTGGAGAGTGTTGGTACTGAGTTGAGCAGCATTGGACGAGCGTTCCGCCTCGGCGGTCAGAAGGTCCTCCACGGCGCGGAGGTCCAGGGGTGTGTGGCTGCAGGCGTCCCTCAGACCCTGCAGGAAGTGACCCGTCTCCCCCAGCTGGGCGGCCATGCTGCGGGGCACGGACCCCAGGCTCTGCTCCAGCCCCTCCAGCAAGGACGACATCCTCTGGAACACACAGAAGACCAGGACCACGGTCAGCATGGGGGAGGAGCCGGCTCAGGGGGAGGAGCCGGCTCAGGGGGAGGAGCCGGCTCAGGGGGAGGAGCCGGCTCAGGGGGAGGAGCCGGCTCAGGGGGAAGCGCTGCTCCGACAGCGCGACAGAAGCGGTACCGGGCCTCACCTGCAGGTGGCGCTCCCTGCGGTCTAGCAGTGCAGGGAGTCTGCGCTCCCATTGGGCGTGGAGGTCGTCGTCGGGGGTAACGGGGGCGCTCAGCAGGACGTCCTGCAGCCGCTGCTGCTCCAGCACCCCCAGGTCGCCGTGCACCAGCTCCTCCATGACGTCCCGGAACACGCTAGCGTGGCCCTTCAGCACCGTCTGGGGAGACCGCAGGGACCGCGTTAGCACTGCCCGGCTAGCATTCAGTTAGCACTGCCCCGGCTAGCATTCAGTTAGCACTGCCCCGGCTAGCATTCAGTTAGCATTACCCTGTCTAGCATTCAGTTAGCACTGCCCCGGCTAGCATTCAGTTAGCACTGCCCCGGCTAGCATTCAGTTAGCACTGCCCCGGCTAGCATTCAGTTAGCACTGCCCCGGCTAGCATTCAGTTAGCACTGCCCCGGCTAGCATTCAGTTAGCACTGCCCTGGCTAGCATTCAGTTAGCACTGCCCCGGCTAGCATTCAGTTAGCACTGCCCCGGCTAGCATTCAGTTAAAATTACCCTGTCTAGCATTCAGTTAGCACTGCCCCGGCTAGCATTCAGTTAAAATTACCCTGTCTAGCATTCAGTTAGCACTGCCCCGGCTAGCATTCAGTTAAAATTACCCTGTCTAGCATTCAGTTAGCACTGCCCCGGCTAGCATTCAGTTAAAATTACCCTGTCTAGCATTCAGTTAGCACTGCCCCGGCTAGCATTCAGTTAGCACTGCCCCGTCTAGCATTCAGTTAGCACTGCCCCGTCTAGCATTCAGTTAGCATTGCCCTGACTAGCATTCAGTTAGCACTACCCCGTCTAGCATTCAGTTAGCATTGCCCTGACTAGCATTCAGTTAGCATTGCCCTGACTAGCATTCAGTTAGTATTGGTATGTCTAGCATTCAGCTAGCATTGTGCTACGTGCATTTGCTTTGCATTGGGGTGTCAGGCATTTAGTAAGCATCACTCCAACTAGAGATATGGAGGGAGGAGAGTAAAAGTTGTAAAAGGTGACGCAGAAGATGGAGGAGGCCGGTGTCATGCCATTACCCCCTATCAAGTGGAACCCCCTATCATCATCAACATGCATTCAGTACACGCTACGCTCAGATTTTCCCAAGGCTGAATTAAAAGTACACGTTTTCCTAAACGTTGGTCATCAACAAGGTTGTAAAGTAGTAACTTCGGGCACATCTGTCAAAATAAACGCTTTTTTCTTCTGACTGAATAGGAATAGGATTCATTCATTGCGCCGCGACCGAACTGACAGGGATATTCCCTGATATTATGAATTGTAAAGACTGCGTCAGGTTCTCCGACTCTCTTCCACAACAAAGTCTGGTAGTAGGGGTTATCGCGGCCATGGTGGAGAAGGAATTGGGGGAAAGGAACTTCGGCTTTGACTCTATGAAGTCCAGATTGAAACGCTACATGGAGGTGAGAGGGATTGTTGCCGTATGCGGGACAGCGGTCCCGCATACCCGGTCCCGCGGTCCCGCAAACTCCATTGTTCCCGTCGGAACAATGAAGCGTCGGAGAAATGACATGGACCCGAAGTGAACGGACAGCTGTCTACTGAAAATATCTTTCTCAAATGCCGCCACCTAGGGTAGGGGATCAGCCATGCTCCGGCCATTATCCGATCTCTTAAAGGCCATGCACGTTCGGATAATTGACACGGTCCGTTCGATTAGCAAAATCGGTATAAGGCTTACAGCGATCTAGCTGTCCCATGTGAACACACTGACAGACAAACAGCAAGAGGTGGAAGAGATATGAGCTCACCATGGTGTCCCTCAGGCCCTGGTTGGCCTGGCTGTTGTTTTCCAGGATCTGGTTGTAGAGCTGGACGAGGGCCTTGGGGAGGGCGCGGAGGTGCTGGTCCTTGACCACAGAGATATCCACTAAGGTCTGTTCCAGTGGAGCCATGCTGTGAGTGCAACATCTGCCGATGAACAGCTGGAAGCTCTCGTCGGACTCCTGGAGAGAGACAGGTGATGGTGAACACATACCCCAGGTCCTAACCTGACTGGTCAACACCCTACTGTCGATGTAGTTTATGTTAGTACTGTGTAGTAGGGGTGTAACGGTACACGTATTTGTACCGAACCGTCACGGGACAGGCACTTTCGGTGCGGTTACAGAGGTGTACCGCGGTGCGTAAATGTGGCGTACCTAGTGTTAATATGGCGAATGTAAAGGCTTGTTTTGCGATGCGCAATTTAAAACTTGAAGTCGGAGTTCCCCCCGGACCGTTTAGCTAAAGTATACCACTCCTACTCCGTAATCCGACTCCGTAACTACAGAGAACCCTCAGCAGCTCTCCGTCGGGATGTCGGATACGCAATTCGCCGCCCGATCTATCTTATATGTTGACTACAAACCATGCATGCAGCAGTGTTGTAAATACACTTCAAAAGCTTTTCAAAACTTATTTGGTGTTTTATTGGTCCTTAAGGTGCAAAGTAAACAATGTACAAAGTAATTAAGGTGCAAAGTCAAACCGGAGAAGTGATTCAGGAAATTATTTTGCAAGAGGACCAATCACAGCCCTTGACGTCTCCGTTGCATCCACCAATAGGTCTATTGCGTCGACGGATAGTTAAAAAATATTGGATGCGCACGTAAGCTACGGAGAGGGTCTCCGACAGGCTCTCTGGCTATGGAGAGCGTTCTCTGTGTCTACGTACAGCACTTTAACATGCACACGCATTTGAAAAGGCACCATCCAGGTGTTACTATCACTGTTGCTGTGAAAAAAAAACGTGCTGTACAAACCCGGCTCGCAACACTATTTCAACAACCCCTGTCTGGGAATTCAGAAATGCAAATGCCATAACCAAGTTTATTGGTGATTTCATTGCTGCTTATCTACGACCATTCTCTGTTGTTGAGAAACAAGCAGTTTTTTTTAATTTTCCCCTTAACTATTAACCCTACCGTGACTTAAAAACCGAGGGTACGTTCCGAACCGTGACTTTTGTGTACCATTACACCCCTACTATGTAGTTTATGCTAGAACCGTCTGGGTAGTTTATGCTAGCACCGTCTGGGTAGTTTATGTTAGAACCGTCTGGGTAGTTTTTGCTAGCGCCGTCTGGGTAGTTTTTGCTAGCGCCGTCTGGGTAGTTTTTGCTAGCGCCGTTTGGGTAGTTTTTGCTAGCGCCGTCTGGGTAGTTTTTGCTAGCGCCGTCTGGGTAGTTTTTGCTAGCGCCGTCTGGGTAGTTTTTGCTAGCGCCGTCTGGGTAGTTTATGTCAGCGCCGTCTGGGTAGTTTATGTCAGTGCCGTCTTGGTAGTTTATGTCAGCGCCGTCTGGGTAGTTTATGTCAGCGCCGTCTGGGTAATTTATGCTAGCGCCGTCTGGGTAGTTTATGTCAGCACCTTCTGGGTAGTTTATGTCAGCACCGTCTGGGTAGTTTATGTAGGCACCGTCTGGGTAGTTTATGTCAGCACCGTCTGGGTAGTTTATGTCAGCACCGTCTGGGTAGTTTATGTCAGCACCGTCTGGGTAGTTTATGTCAGCACCGTCTGGGTAGTTTATGTTAGTACTATCTATGTAGTTTATGTTAGTACTGTCTGGGTAGTTTATGTTAATGGTTAGTCTAAGTTAGCTAGTTGTGACCCTACTTTAGTGGACAAACAAAAAATGTGGGAAAACATTTGGGCTAAAGTAGATCCCTAGCTGTGTGCGTTTACAGCACCTTGAGGCGTCGAGTTGTGTCCTCCTCTGCCCTGCTGGTCACCACCTCCCGGAGGCCAGTCTTCTTCTCCTCCTCCTCCTCCATACGGTTCCTCACCTCCCAGAAGCCAGTCTTGTCCTCCTCCAAACGGTCCAGCACCTCCTGCAGTCCAGTCTTCTCCTTCTCCACATAGGCCAGCTCCTCCTGCAGTCCAGTCTTCTCCTTCTCCATATGGGCCAACTCCTCCTGCAGTCCAGTCTTCTCCTCCTCCATATGGGCCAACTCCTCCTGCAGTCCAGTCTTCTCCTCCTCCATATGGGCCAGCTCCTCCTGCAGTCCAGTCTTCTCCTCCTCCATACGGGTCACCACCTCCTGAAGTCCAGTCTTCTCCTTCGTGATGGTGGACACCTCCTCCTTGAAGGCCCTGTTCTCCTCTAAGCTCCTGCCCAGCTCCTCCTGGAGTCCAGTCTTCTCCTCCTCCATATGGGCCAGCTCCTCCTGGAGTCCAGTCTTCTCCTCCTCCATATGGGCCAACGCCTCCTGGAGTCCAGTCTTCTCCTCCTCCATACGGGTCAACCCCTCCAGGAGTCCAGTCTTCTCCTCCTCCATATGGGCCAACTCCTCCTGCAGTCCAGTCTTCTCCTCCTCCATATGGGCCAACTCCTCCTGGAGTCCAGTCTTCTCCTCCTCCATGCGGGCCAGCTCCTCCTGGAGTCCAGTCTTCTCCTCCTCCATATGGGCCAACTCCTCCTGGAGTCCAGTCTTCTCCTCCTCCACATGGGCCAGCTCCTCCTGGAGTCCAGTCTTCTCCTCCTCCATGCGGGTCAACCCCTCCAGGAGTCCAGTCTTCTCCTCCTCCATGCGGGCCAGCTCCTCCTGGAGTCCAGTCTTCTCCTCCTCCATGCGGGCCAATGCCTCCTGCAGTCCAGTCTTCTCCTCCTCCATGCGGGTCAACCCCTCCAGGAGTCCAGTCTTCTCCTCCTCCATGCGGGCCAGCTCCTCCTGGAGCTCACTCCTCTCCATCCTGATTTCGGTGAGTTGTTTGTCCAGCTGCTGGATCTGGGGGAGGATTAGGAGTAAGAAGGAGCAGGGAGGCGCAGGATCCTAGAGACTAGAGACTAGAGACCAGAATATGCGGTGTGGTGCTGGACCTACCTGCTGTGCAAGGAGATCCTCCTTCTCCTGGTGGTCAGCCCTCTGCTCCAGATTGACCTGATCCTGGGCGGAGGAGAACGGGAGGAACACCGCATTTAGAGGACACAGTCTGGGAAACTAACCGTTGGTAGCGTTCCGGTGGATGTTTTAAGTGGTACCTACCATGTGGATTTTGTCCTGAGCCTTCTCCTCTCTCAGGGCCTCCAGCAGCGCCTGCAGCTGCTCCCTCTCCAGGCTGAGAGCGGACACCTCAGACACCAGTCTGTCCACCTCCTCTGGACCACTGACGGAGCTCTGGCTGTGCCTCTCTGACCTCGCCGACTGCAGCTCAGCGGACAGGCTCTGGATCTGTGTGGACACAGTCGCCAGGTTCACCTGGTTGCCATCTCGCCCCAACATCTCAAAGTTATCAAGAATATTTCTTATGGAAAACTAAACTTCTGGTTGAGTTTTTGCATCCCAAAAGTCTCCCAAAGGAGACTCCTTGGTTGAGTAAGAAGTTGTCCCATACCAAGCGAAAAACCAAAGGGCAACTATGGACTAAGGAGCTATCGTTTTTCAGTACGATAACTCACTATTGGGAACGTGTCGGTTCTGAGTGCTGATACTCTGTACTTTGACTATTCATGGCATTTTCAGTGAGTAGTACGAGTAATGGATCACGATATTGGGGCATTGTCCTGGCATCTGACCTGCTGTTTGAGCTCTTGTAGCTGGGCCTCAAAGTCCTGCACCTCCTGGGGCCTCAGCACCACCGACTCCGTCTGAGAGGACGTCTCCTCCACCTCCTGGGGCCTCAGCACCACCTCCACCTCCGTCTGAGAGGACGTCTCCTCCACCTCCTGGGGCCTCAGCACCACCTCCACCTCCGTCTGAGAGGACGTCTCCTCCACCTCCTGGGGCCTCAGCACCACCTCCACCTCCGTCTGAGAGCATGTGTCCTCCACCTCCTGAAAGGGTACGTGACAATGTGGAAGAGTTTACGTGGGTATTGGGATCAAACAGAAGAAGAACATGGCGTGTTCAGTATGAAGTGGTACCATTCGGGTCTTGTCCTCCAGCCTCTCTCTGAGCTGGACCACCTCCTCTCTCAGGGCCTCCAGCAGCGCCTGCAGCTGCTCCCTCTCCAGGCTGAGAGCGGTCACCTCAGACACCAGTCGGTCCACCTCCTCCCGACCGCCGACGGAGCTCTGGCTGTCCCTCTCTGACCTCACCGACTGCAGCTCCTCGTGGAGCGCCTTCACCTACCACAGAGGGAGATGTTTGACAACAGCACCGAAGCATCACCTGAAGAAGCAGCGTTTCTATGTTTCGCCGCGATGATGTGCAGACCCGCCTGCTGGAAGGCTGATCACAGAAGGTAGGTCGTTCTCTGTTCTCTGACAGAAGGTCTGTCAGAGAACGTGAGTGAGAAGGCTGATCACAGAAGGTAGGTCGTTCTCCGTTCTCTGACAGGTCTGTCGGAGAACGTGAGTGAGAAGGCTGATCACAGAAGGTAGGTCGTTCTCCGTTCTCTGACAGAAGGTCTGTCGGAGAACGTGAGTGAGAAGGCTGATCACAGCAGAAGGTCAGAGAACATGAGCACTCACCTTTTCCATGCTGAGCTGGACCTCTCTCTCCAAGCGGTCCTTCTCTTCAGTAACGGACTCTAGTGGTCCTTGGAGGTCGTCCATCTGTTGGCCACCACGAGACACAGGGAACTCAGACTTTAAAGAGCCTTCCCAGTGATGGATTGGGTTGGACCACAGCCAATCCCTCACAGTGCAAGCATGCACCGTTTGAAAACATTAGTTTGAACATTTAAAAGGGTCCAGATCCAGGCCTCACCCTGTACTGGTCCAGTGATCCCAGCTCATCGCTCAGTGAGGGCTGCTGGCCGATACCAGGCTGCTGCTGCAGTAGTATCTGGGCCGGGAACAAACACTGATCAACTACCTGCGCCGCCTCCCATGACCACCGTGTTAACGTCCTGCTGGGCTACACCCTCACATAAGAGAGGAATGGTTTATATGGTGTTGTGAACTCAAGATCCATTTAAATCCATTCCCGCATAAGAAATGCCGGCAAAGCTGGCCTCATCGGTCCCATTGGAGACTCAAATCCTAGGCTGGTGCCAACACTAATGCTAGTTTTCCCTTTTAAAACCAAGAGGTCAACAGTTAACTCTAGTACGTCTAGTTATAATTTACTAACGGTGTTCATGTTTAGTCATGGTTTTCATGTTTAATGAAGGTAATTAAAGCAAAGGAATTCATTTATACATTATTGTAAAGATTTAGGGGTTGAACCCTTACCCTATTAAATAACGTAATTAATGGTTAATTATTGTACCCTTACTGTAAAATGTTACTGGATAATGGAATAGCAGTAGGAATACTACATCCTTACTGCCCTCTAGTGGTCAATCATCCGTTCATGCAGCTTTAAACAGAAATGCACAGAAACCCTCCTCCATGGCCCGCATGGAGGAGGAGAAGACTGGACTCCTGGAGGAGTGTTCAAACTTGGTACCATCTGGATCTTGTCGTCCATCTCCTCTCGGAGCTGAGCCTTCTCCTCTCTCAGGGCCTCCAGCAGCGCCTGCAGCTGCTCCCTCTCCAGGCTGAGAGCGGACACCTCAGACACCAGTCTGTCCACCTCCTCCCGACCGCCGTCGGAGCTCTGGCTGTCCCTCTCTGACCTCACCGACTCCAGCTCCGCATGGAGAGCTTTCACCTAAAACAACATGGCGTCATTCAGCTTTTAAAGATACCACATTGCTTTCTAAGGTCAACAATAAGTTCTAAAGTTCCACAACAACGGTACAGCGTCCTAGACTAGAGCGAGATCATCGCAGGCCCGCACACTAATAGCTCCATTACTACAGCTTTATCTCTACAATTCTTATCAGCTGTTCATCGTTTCTAGGCCATTACAAAAAGCTGTACTTTGTATTAATATGTTGTTTGAATCCACATGAGATAATTACTTGGTTCTGAAGGTCTTCAATATGAGCCGAGTCCAGTGCGGGAGCGTTCTGATTGGCTGTTGGGAGGCTCACCAGGCCTCTGATTTGCTCCTTCTGCTTATTGATCGTCCCCAGAGCGCTGCGAAGCTCGTCCTGGTTCTCGATCATCTGGTGGGGAAATTAAAAAAACATTTAGGGTGTAAAGCCAGGCACCTCTGTCATGGCTTAGTAACTTTATCTGGAGTATGTTCTCAGACAGGATCGTGTTGAGCTACCATGTCAACGTTCTCCTGAAGGTCCATCTGGAGCTGATCCTTCTCTTCCCTCAGGGCCGCCATCCCCTCCTTTAAGGTCTCCTTCTCCTCTCTCAGGGCCGCCAGCAGCGCCTGCAGCGGGGAGCTCTCCTGGCTGGGAGCAGACACCACTCCCTCCACCTCCTCTGGACCACTGACGGAGCCCTGGATCTGCACCTCCAGGCTCCTAGAGGGTTCATGGTGGGAGACGTTCTCCTGCAGGGCCTGCTTCTCCTCCTTTAAGGTCTTCTTCTCCTCCTGAAGAGTCTCCTCCTCCGCCTTTAAGGTCTTCTTCTCCTCCTGAAGAGTCTCCTCCTCTGCCTTTAAGGTCTCCTTCTCCTCCTGAAGAGTCTCCTTCTCCTCCTTCAGGGCCACCTTCTCCTCCTTCAGGGTCTCCTTCTCCTCCTTCAGGGTCTCCTTCTCCTCCTTTAAGGTCTCCTTCTCCACCTGAAGAGTCTCCTTCTCCTCCTGAAGAGTCTCCTTCTCCTCCTGAAGAGTCTCCTTCTCCTCCTTCAGGGCCACCTTCTCCACCTGAAGAGTCTCCTTCTCCTCCTGAAGAGTCTCCTTCTCCTCCTTCAGGGCCACCTTCTCCTCCTGAAGAGTCTCCTTCTCCTCCTGAAGAGTCTCCTTCTCCACCTGAAGAGTCTCCTTCTCCTCCTGAAGAGTCTCCTTCTCCTCCTGAAGAGTCTCCTTCTCCTCCTGAAGAGTCTCCTTCTCCTCCTTCAGGGCCACCTTCTCCTCCTGAAGTGTCTCCTTCTCCTCCTGAAGAGTCTCCTTCTCCTCCTGAAGAGTCTCCTTCTCCTCCTGAAGAGTCTCCTTCTCCTCCTTTAAGGTCTCCTTCTCCTCCTGAAGAGTCTCCTTCTCCTCCTGAAGGGCCACCTTCTCCTCCTGAAGAGTCTCCTTCTCCTCCTGAAGAGTCTCCTTCTCCTCCTGAAGAGTCTCCTTCTCCTCCTTTAAGGTCTCCTTCTCCTCCTGAAGAGTCTCCTTCTCCTCCTGAAGAGTCTCCTTCTCCTCCTGAAGGGTCTCCTTCTCCTCCTGAAGGGTCTCCTTCTCCTCCTTCAGGGCCACCTTCTCCTCCTGAAGAGTCTCCTTCTCCTCCTGAAGGGTCTCCTTCTCCTCCTGAAGAGTCTCCTTCTCCTCCTTCAGGGCCACCTTCTCCTCCTGAAGGGTCTCCTTCTCCTCCTTCAGGGCCTCCTTCTCCTCCAGCAGACCTCTTAGCTGACCCTCCAGTAAAGAGCACTGCTGCTCCGAGCGAGACACCTGAAAGCATCAGACACCATCACACACTGGGACGTGTTCTGGGGTTCATCCTCTCATTGAGCCACGTTCACTGGGATGCAGAGATGGGCTATTATTCTAATTTTGATCGTGATTTTGATTTTAGCGTCAAAAGATCACAAAACTAATATAATCAATTTTTTTTTCTTCTTCATTAAATGTTTTATAGAAAGTGCAGAACAGCTGGATACATATCTAATCTGTACATTATTTTAGATTTGAACATTTTCTATTTCACCATTTTGTGTCGAAATTTCAAAGTTCTCAGTGACAGTGTTTTTTGGGGAGAGACATGCTGAACTTCATTCATCATTTTTCAAAATCGAATAATCGGAATTTCAATATTGAACAAAATAATGGTGATTATGATTTTTTCCATAATCGAGCAGCCCTACTGGGATGCACTTGGTTGTCTCTCACCTCCTCCCTCAGAGCTGACTCCGCCTCCTGGGCAATATTCAGCTCCTCCCTCAGAGCTGACTCCGCCTCCTGGGCCATCTTCAGCTCCTCCCTCAGAGCTGACTCCGCCTCCTGGGCCATCTTCAGCTCCTTCCTCAGAGCTGACTCCGCCTCCTGGGCCATCTTCAGCTCCTCCCTCAGAGCTGACTCCGCCTCCTGGGCCGTTTTCAGCCCCTCCCTCAGAGCTAGATCCGCCTCCTGGGCCATCTTCAGCCCATCCCTCAGAGCTGACTCCGCCTCCTGGGCCATCTTCAGCCCATCCCTCAGAGCTGACTCCGCCTCCTGGGCCGTATTCAGCTCCTCCCTCAGAGCTGACTCCGCCTCCTGGGCCGTATTCAGCTCCTCCCTCAGAGCTGACTCCGCCTCCTGGGCCGTATTCAGCTCCTCCCTCAGAGCTGACTCCGCCTCCTGGGCCGTATTCAGCTCCTCCCTCAGAGCTGACTCCGCCTCCTGGGCCGTATTCAGCTCCTCCCTCAGAGCTGACTCCGCCTCCTGGGACGTCTTCAGCTCCTCCCTCAGAGCTGACTCCGCCCCCTGGGACGTCTTCAGCTCCTCCCTCAGAGCTGACTCCGCCTCCGACCGGGCGACCAGCTCCTCGTTGAGGGAGGCTATCGTTCCCTCAAGATGAACGTTCTCCAACAGATCTACAAAACCAGATCACACTCACCATGTCACCTCCCCTCCCTCACCATGTCACCTCCCCTCCCTCACCATGTCACCTCCCCTCCCTCACCATGTCACCTCCCCTCCCTCACCATGTCACCTCCCCTGCCTCACCATGTCACCTCCCCTCCACCCCCTCACCATGTCACCTCCCCTCCCTCACCATGTCACCTCCCCTCCCTCACCATGTCACCTCCCCTCCCTCACCATGTCACCTCCCCTCCCTCACCATGTCACCTCCCCTCCACTCCCTCACCATGTCACCTCCCCTCCCTCACCATGTCACCTCCCCTCCCTCACCATGTCACCTCCCCTCCCCTCCCTCACCATGTCACCTCCCCTCCACTCCCTCACCATGTCACCCCCTCTATGTCTCCCTCACCATGTCACCCCCTCTATGCCTCCCTCACCATGTCACCTCCGTCCCCCTAACTCTGTTCCCCTCACTATGTCAGAGCCTATGAGAGGGTTCTTACGACTGGGGACCTTCCCGTCCAACAGCGCGGTGAGCTTGGTGTTCTCCTTGAAGGCCATGGTGAGCTCCTTCTGGAGGTCCGTCTGCATGCTCTTGAAGCGGCTCTTCTCCTTCTCCAGCTGGGAGCGCAGACCGCCCACCTCCACCACCATCTGCTGGTGGCTGGAGCTCAGCTCCACCTGCCACGTCAGGAGTAGGTTAACCCCAGTGTTCCCCGTACATGGACCAATGTGCGGCGCAGCGCCACAGAATCAACACCGAGCACCACAAATTGATTCTGCTTCTTCTTTTTTCATCACGCGATTTTGAAATATAAATATCGTTCTGTTCCTTCATTTCCGCATAGCACTCTTTCTGCCTGTCATTCTCGTTCACACACGCACAGAGACAAGCGTGCATACATGCCAATGGAACGCGGGTACACTACCACCTACTGGGTAAACCCACGTATCACTGATACACTGCACACGCACTGACAGCGGCTTCGTCCGCGCCGCCTCTCAACGCGCCTACAAAGGAAAACCCGAAGCAGCGGGATACTTGTTATTAATGTGAAATGCGGTTATAGTTTATATATATTACGGTGTTAGACCCCTAGCCCCTTGGGCCGGCGATTTGAATTCGCTCTGCAGCAGGGACTGGAGATCGAGAAGTGGGCGCGATTGCTCGATTACGCGAATGAGCAATCGCATAATCGAGCAAACCCCCACACACACACATTGCTACCTGTTCTGCTGGAAACACTGAACCCCCACACTACAAGCTTAGAGTAGGTTAACCCAGCCCTACATCAAAACACTACAAGCTTAGAGTAGGTTAACCCAGCCCTACATCAAAACACTACAAGCTTAGAGTAGGTTAACCCAGCCCTACACTACAAGGGTAAGAGTAGGTTAACCCAGCCCTACATCAAACACAAGATTAAGGGCAAGTTGAAACCCATCCTCCCCTACCCTTGGCGCCTGCGTTTGGCGTGTGCGCAGGAGGTTCTGCCACTCACGTCTCTCTCCTTCAGGCTCAGGTTCTGGCTGCGCAGCACAGCCCACTCCTTCCTGTTGTCTCGACCCAGAACCTCTGCATCGTCCAGCGAGCGCCGCAGCTCAGACACCTCCTGCAACAGGTCCTTCCCCTGCTGTAGAGATCATATACACACACAACTGAGAAGGGATCACTAATCTATCTATCTATAATATCCACACACACGGTAAATCCATAAAAGGCAAAATACAAGTATCAACTTCTTCAAAAGCTCAGTCCTAAGCCTGAATACTTAACGGTGGTCACCAACAGTCAATTGTGAACAACTAGTCCAACTTTTGTTGCAGCCCGTGTTTCAGTGAGAGAAGGAAAACAGTAACCCGGGTGATAGTACCAGTAAAGACCACCTACCATCGACTCCAGCTCCTGGGCCCAGGAGGACTTCTTGGCCAGCTGACCGGACATGGAGCCCAGCTGAGACTAGAGAACACAAGACCCGTTCAATACCCAGCAGAGAGCTTCATCATGAGACTGTAAGAGCCCATGGATGTGGTCCTACCTCCAGATCTCTGCACTTTCTTTCCCAGGATTCAACGTTGCTCTTCAAGGAAACGATTTCATTCTGCAACACTCTCTGCAATATCAAATCATCCAACATAACATGAATTAGTCTTTTAAGAAAATGATCCAATATTTAGGCTGGGTGGAAAGCTGGTGGGACCTCATTGCTCAAGAGTGCAAGTTCAAATCTGTAAGAAGTTCTAAGGTGTAAACGTGTTTGTAATGTTTAAGGTGTAAACATCTATAGGGAATGTTTAAGGTTTAAACATATATATGCAATTTTTTTGTATTTTTATTCATTTATTTGTATTTTTTTTTATTTAATTGTATTTGTAATGTTTAAGTTGCAAAGACATTCATAATATTTAAGGTGTAAACATTTTTGTAATGTATAAGGCATAAACATGTTTTTTAATGTTTAAGGCGTAAACATGTTCATAATGTTTAAGGCGTAAACGTGTTCATAATGTTTAAGGCATAAAGATGTTTTTTAATGTTTAAGGCGTAAACATGTTCATAATGTTTGAGGCGTAAACGTGTTCATAATGTTTAAGGCGTATAGTGTTTGTAATGTTTAAGGCTTAACGTGTTCATAATGTTTAAGGCTTAACGTGTTCATAATGTTTAAGGCTTAACGTGTTCATAATGTTTAAGGCTTAACGTGTTCATAATGTTTAAGGCGTAAACGTGTTCATAATGTTTAAGGCGTAAACGTGCTCATAATGATTAAGGCGTAAACGCGTTCATAATGTTTAAGGCGTAAACGTGTTCGTAATGTTTAAGGCGTAAACGCGTTCGTAATGTTTAAGGCGTAAACGTGTTCGTAATGTTTAAGGCGTAAACGTGTTCGTAATGTTTAAGGCGTAAGCGTGTTCGTAATGTTTAAGGCGTAAACGTGTTCGTAATGTTTAAGGCGTAAACACGTCCAGCAGCTCCAGACCTTCTCGTCATTGCTGCAGTCGTCCTCCAGGTCTTTGAACTCCTCCAGCTCCTTGAAGTCCCGCAGCTCCTGGGCTAGGGACCCCTTCTCCTTCTCCAGGGAGGACACCTGCCCGAGCAGGAGCTCCATCTCCTGACGCAGGTAGTCCCTCTCGGCAAACACCATCTCCTGGTGAGGCCACCACAACCGCAGTCAGAACGCACGCACGCACGCACGCACGCA
This sequence comes from Gadus chalcogrammus, assembly GCF_026213295.1. Lineage (NCBI taxonomy): Eukaryota > Metazoa > Chordata > Actinopteri > Gadiformes > Gadidae > Gadus > Gadus chalcogrammus. Next base: position 1,043,295 of record NC_079432.1, read on the forward strand.
CGCACGCACGCACGCACACACACACACACACACACACACACACACACACACACACACACACACACACACACACACACACACACACACACACACACACACACACACACACACACACACACACACACACACACACACACACCTTATTAGTCAGCCTCATATTATTAAAATATCCCAAATACGATCCGCTGATTGACTGAGCATCAGACGTGAGGAGGCCTTACCTTCTCTGAAACCAGAGTCTCACACATTCGGATGGTTTCTTCAAACTCCTTCTTCATCTGAAGCGCACAAACACACACGGCCAGCATTGATAAACCCTCACACGACCAATACTGAAACATGCCCATCTGTAATCTTGATGCATAAACTGGTGCCGTTTATGTATTCAATTCATTCATTCAATCAATCAACAATTTTGTATGTGCTGGTGTTGCTTGGGTAGATCAGCAGTCTAAGAATCAATTATTCTGTAAGAACAGGGCCTTATGAATGCCTTATTTTGTGAGAAGAAACGGGACTTCTGAACGATTGATGCTGTCAGAAGTACAGGGTCTATGAATGAGTGATTCTGTCAGTGGAACAGGGTCTATGAATGAGTGATGCTGTCAGAGGAACAGGGTCTATGAATGAGTGAAGCTGTCTGAAGTACAGGGTCTATGAATGAGTGATGCAGTCAGAAGAACAGGGTCTATGAATGAGTGGTGCTGTCAGAGGAACAGGGTCTATGAATGAGTGATGCTGTCAGAGGAACAGGGTCTATGAATGAGTGAAGCTGTCTGAAGTACAGGGTCTATGAATGAGTGATGCAGTCAGAAGAACAGGGTCTATGAATGAGTGGTGCTGTCAGAGGAACAGGGTCTATGAATGAGTGATGCTGTCAGTGGAACAGGGTCTATGAATGAGTGATGCAGTCAGAAGAACAGGGTCTATGAATGAGTGATGCAGTCAGAGGAACAGGGTCTATGAATGAGTGATGCAGTCAGAGGAACAGGGTCTATGAATGAGTGATGCTGTCAGAGGAACAGGGTCTATGAATGAGTGAAGCTGTCTGAAGTACAGGGTCTATGAATGAGTGATGCTGTCAGAGGAACAGGGTCTATGAATGAGTGATGCTGTCAGAGGAACAGGGTCTATGAATGAGTGATGCTGTCAGAGGAACAGGGTCTATGAATGAGTGATGCTTTCAGAGGAACAGGGTCTATGAATGAGTGGTGCTGTCAGAGGAACAGGGTCTATGAATGAGTGATGCTGTCAGTGGAACAGGGTCTATGAATGAGTGATGCTGTCAGTGGAACAGGGTCTATGAATGAGTGATGCCGTCACAGGAACAGGGTCTATGAATGAGTGATGCTGTCAGTGGAACAGGGTCTATGAATGAGTGGTGCTGTCAGAGGAACAGGGTCTATGAAGGAGTGATGCTGCAGAGGAACAGGGTCTATGAATGAGTGATGCTGTCAGTGGAACAGGGTCTATGAATGAGTGATGCTGCAGACCTGTCCATCTGGCTCGGCCTCCGTGTGGCTCTGCTCCTGCAGATCTGCCAGTCGGAGCTCCAGCATCTGCACCTGCTCCTGCTGCTCCTGGGCCTGGGCCGAGCGCTGCACCTCCAGCTCCAGGGCCCTCTGCTCCAGCCGCTCCACCTCCTCCCACGCCTCCCGCTTCTCCCTGGCCAGCAACTCCACCTGCTGCTGCAGAGAGGCGGCCCTGCAGAGCACCTCCTCCCCCCCACTCCTCTCCTCCTTCAGCGAGGAGAGCTTAGCCAGCACCTCCTCCCCCCCACTCCTCTCCTCCTCCAGCGAGGAGAGCTTAGCCAGCACCTCCTCCTTCTCTCGCCTCTCCTCCTCCAGCGAGGAGAGCCTAGCCAGCACCTCCTCCTTCTCTAGCCTCTCCTCCTCCAGCGAGGAGAGCTTAGCCAGCACCTCCTCCTTCTCGCCCCTCTCCTTCTCAAGCCGCCCCTCCAGCGAGGAGAGCTTAGCCAGCACCTCCTCCCTCTCGCCCCTTTCCGCCTCCAGCCGTCCCTCCAGAGAGGCGACGTTGGCCTGCGCCTCCTCCCTCTCGCCCCTCTCCTCCTCCAGCCGTCGTTCCAGGTCGGCCTCCTTCTGCCCCGATCCGCTCGGAGAGACAAAATCAGAGCTGTAAAAAAATAGTAAAAGAATTGGTCAAAACCAAAAAGATTTCCAAAAGGATGATTCTATTTCAGTTGTGTCTTGCACATATTTGGTAATTGACCATGAAGCTGACTTTGAATAAGGTTCCCCTAGGTTCCCCCTAGGTCCCCCCAGGTCCACCTTGGTTCCCTCAGGTCCCCCTTGGTCCCCCCAGGTCCCCCCTGGTCCCCCTTGGTGCCCCCAGGTCCCCCCTGGTTCCCCCAGGTCCCCCTTGGTTCCCCCAGGTCCCCCTTGGTTCCCCCAGGTCCCCCCTGGTTCCCCCAGGTCCCCCTTGGTTCCCCCAGGTCCCCCCAGGTTCCCCTTGGTTCCCCTAGGTTCCCCTTGGTTCCCCCAGGTTCCCCTTGGTCCCCCCAGGTCCCCCCAGGTCCCCCCAGGTTCCCCCAGGTTCCCCTTGGTCCCCCTCTGCTCCTCAGACCCCACCGGCCCCACCCACCTGTCTCCGTGGGCTCGGATGCTCCCGGTGTCCGTGGTAAAGGAGTACTCCTCAGGGATCTCCCAGCGGGAATCAAACTCCTCGTCCTCTGAGATCAGGGAGCAACCGGAGAGACAAGGATGAATACCATGCGTTTGATAGTAGGAGACATGCTGGTGTCTCCTTGTGTTTGATGGTAGGAGACATGCTGGTGTCTCCTTGTGTTTGATGGTAGGAGACATGCTGGTGTCTCCTTGTGTTTGATGGTGGGAGACATGCTGGTGTCTCCTTGTGTTTGATGGTAGGAGACATGCTGGTGTCTCCTTGTGTTTGATGGTAGGAGACAGGCCGGTGTCTCCTTGTGTTTGATGGTAGGAGACAGGCCGGTGTCTCCTTGTGTTTGATAGTAGGAGACATGCCGGTGTCTCCTTGTGTTTGATGGTAGGAGACATGCTGGTGTCTCCTTGTGTTTGATGGTAGGAGACATGCTGGTGTCTCCTTGTGTTTGATGGTAGGAGACAGGCCGGTGTCTCCTTGTGTTTGATGGTAGGAGACATGCTGGTGTCTCCTTGTGTTTGATGTAGGAGACAGGCTGGTGTCTCCTTGTGTTTGATGGTAGGAGACATGCTGGTGTTTGATAGTAGGAGACATGCTGGTGTCTCCTTGTGTTTGATAGTAGGAGACATGCTGGTGTCTCCTTGTGTTTGATAGTAGGAGACATGCTGGTGTCTCCTTGTGTTTGATGGTAGGAGACAGGCTGGTGTCTCCTTGTGTTTGATAGTAGGAGACATGCTGGTGTCTCCTTGTGTTTGATGGTAGGAGACATGCTGGTGTCTGTGTTTGATAGTAGGAGACATGCTGGTGTCTCCTTGTGTTTGATAGTAGGAGACATGCTGGTGTCTCCTTGTGTTTGATGGTAGGAGACATGCTGGTGTCTGTGTTTGATAGTAGGAGACATGCTGGTGTCTCCTTGTGTTTGATAGTAGGAGACATGCTGGTGTCTGTGTTTGATGGTAGGAGACATGCTGGTGTCTCCTTGTGTTTGATGGTAGGAGACATGCTGGTGTCTCCTTGTGTTTGATAGTAGGAGACATGCTGGTGTCTCCTTGTGTTTGATGGTAGGAGACAGGCCGGTGTCTCCTTGTGTTTGATGGTAGGAGACATGCTGGTGTCTCCTTGTGTTTGATAGTAGGAGGCATGCTGGTGTCTCCTTGTGTTTGATGGTAGGAGACAGGCTGGTGTCTCCTTGTGTTTGATGGTAGGAGACATGCTGGGGTCTCCTTGTGTTTGATGGTAGGAGACAGGCCGGTGTCCCCTTTTGTTTGATGGTAGGAGACATGCTGGTGTCTCCTTGTGTTTGATGGTAGGAGACATGCTGGTGTCTCCTTGTGTTTGATGGTGGGAGACAGGCCGGTGTCTCCTTGTGTTTGATGGTAGGAGACAGGCCGGTGTCTCCTTGTGTTTGATGGTAGGAGACATGCTGGTGTCTCCTTGTGTTTGATGGTTAAGGAACATGAGGTTGAGGGGCATATTGTCACCTTCCAGCAGCTCCATTGAAGAACTGTCTGCTTTCCTCTTGCGGCTGAAATGCTCGGCAAAGCTAAGATCCGACTGGCCCACGTCGCATTCTGTGGTTCCAGACAATCGGACCAGCTTTCCACCCCATGTGACTCTCCTCTTAGGGATCTGTGAAAAGCAGTGTGGTCAAGACAAAGGATCCCTCAAAGTGACGCTGGGCGATGTCGGAGCGTTCTGGCTCTGGGACGTCTTGAGCTTATAGAGACTGGAAAGGCATCCGAGACCATCCGCCATCGTGTGATCCTAGCTCAGACTCCAGTATAGCTCATGTTACAAAGTAAACCTCGTGCCTACGAGTAAACACGGATGCTTCAGACGTTCTCGATGGGGACAAACCTTAATAAGGTTGATAAAGTAAAGTAACTTTTGCGAATACAAGTACTTTAGCACTGACATGCTATACTACAGTGTTTCCCCCATTACTTTATGGTTAAGGCGTACAACAATAGTGCCCCGCCTTGACTACCAATGTATAAAAAATAATTATTATTTTTATTATTATGCATTAACAAAGTACAAAACTCTCGTAGGGAAAGGAGACATGCTTCCATCGGGTACAAAAAATAAAAGATAAATAATTAATCGGTCATACTGTTCACAACAATAGTTGTGCCATGAAGCTTTTTGAAAGCAATTGAAACGGCGGCATCAGGTGGTTGTATATATTACTGCGAACCTCAACCCTCACAGAGGCCGCAGGGCCACGAGACTAACCAAACGACATGGACGGGTCAAACCTTCTTGGCGGGCATGAGACTGGAGCCGGTGACCAGCAGCTTGGTGAGGTTCTTGATGCGGTCCTGCTGCTCCTTCTGCAGCTGGTCCTTCTCCTGCAGGAGCTGGGACAGCGTCTCCTTCTCCGTGGCCGTCACATGGGTCACCGAGGACACCTGTCGAGGGCGGGCCTCAGTGTTAAGGCATCTTTACACCGTCAGTAATGACGGTGTAAAGATGCCTTTACACCGTCAGTATTGTTTGGGTAAAGAAGCATTAAACAGTCAGCATGGTGGGTGCAAAGGCTTCTTTACACCATCAGCCTTTACACCAACAGAGCTGTTGGTGTAAAGGCTTCTTTACGCCAACAATACTGGGTAGCTCTTCTGTAAAGGTTGTGACAGCATTAAGATGTTTAAAGGGGTAAACTAGGGTACCTTGTTGAAATGTGTTAACCCGGGTACCTCCTGTATAACGGGTACAAGGTGTTAACCCGGGTACCTCCTGTATACAGGGTACAAGGTGTTAACCCGGGTACCTCCTGTATAAAGGGTACAAGGTGTTAACCTGGGTACCTCCTGTATAAAGGGTACAAGGTGTAAACCCTGTACCTCCTGTATAAAGGGTACAAGGTGTTAACCCGGGTACCTCCTGTATAAAGGGTACAAGGTGTTAACCCGGTACCTCCTGTATAAAGGGTACAAGGTGTAAACCCGGGTACCTCCTGTATAAAGGGTACAAGGTGTAAACCCGGGTACCTCCTGTATAAAGGGTACAAGGTGTTAACCCGGGTACCTCCTGTATAAAGGGTACAAGGTGTAAACCCGGGTACCTCCTGTATAAAGGGTACAAGGTGTACACCCGGTACCTCCTGTATAAAGGGTACAAGGTGTAAACCCGGGTACCTCCTGTATAAAGGGTACAAGGTGTAAACCCGGTTACCTCTTGCAGGCGGCGTTTCAGGTCGACGATCTCGTTTCGGTATCTCTTGAGCAGCGCTCCGTCGTCGGAGACCTCCGTCACGTGGGGGTCGTTCTTCATCTTCTTGGCCGTGCTAGCAAACTGACAACAGGGAGTGACCTCATTGGGGGCTCCCCTCATGGTTTACAGAGCACAGACCTAGATCTACCTATACACCTGATCTACCCCATCTAGATCTACCTATACACCTGATCTACCCCATCTAGATCTACCTATACACCTGATCTACCCCATCTAGATCTACCTATACGCCTGATCTACCCCATCTAGATCTACCTGTACACCTGATCTACCCCATCTAGATCTACCTGTACACCTGATCTACCCCATCTAGATCTACCTATACACCTGATCTACCCCATCTAGATCTACCTATACACCTGATCTACCCCATCTAGATCTACCTATACACCTGATCTACCCCATCTAGATCTACCTATACGCCTGATCTACCCCATCTAGATCTACCTGTACACCTGATCTACCCCATCTAGATCTACCTGTACACCTGATCTACCCCATCTAGATCTCCCTGTACGCCAGACTACAGCTACACTAGTAAGATCGACATCAGCTAGATCTAGACCTACACCTTCTAAATCTGGACCTCCACCATCTAGAGCTCAACCTTCATCAAGATCTACACCATCTACATCTAGACCCACACCCTCTAGATCCACACCCTCTAGACCCGCACCCTCTAGACCCGCACCCTCTAGATCCGCACCCTCTAGACCCACACCCTCTAGACCCGCATCCTCTAGACCCACACCCTCTAGATCCACACCCTCTAGACCCGCACCCTCTAGACCCGCACCCTCTAGACCCACACGCAGCGCTACCTGCAGGGTGCTGAGGGTCTCCTCCAGGGCGGCCATGGTGATGGTGCAGATGATGACCGTCTTGGCGTTGCCCCCCAGGGAGTTCTGCAGGATGCGGGTCAGCTTGCTGTCTCGGTAGTTGGTGAAGCCCCTGGAGGAGGCAGACCGTGAGAGACCAGACGTTGATAAAGACCCCATGGTGGTGGACCCGACCTCCCCTTACCTCTGGCTCTCGTCAGACAGTTTCTTGATGACCTGGGCGAGGGTAAAGAGGCTTCGGTTGATGTTGCAGCCTTCCTTAAAGCGAGCGCCTTAAAAGACACAAAAACATGCCCATGATAAAACACACTCACTGTGGAAAGTCATGACAATATCCATGGAAACCTGAAGGGATAGAGCTAGTATACTACAGTAAACCAAGTCTACTACACAACGTTAAACTAACAAAGAGAAGTATACTACAGGTAACTAATTAGTACTAGTATACTACAGTACATTTACTAATACTAGCATACTACAGTAAACTAACAAAGACTAGTATACTACAGTAACTTAACCAAGACTAGTGTACTACAGTAAACTAACAAAGACTATTATACTACACTAAACTAACCAAGACTAGTGTACTACAGTAAACTAACAAAGACTATTATACTACACTAAACTAACCAAGACTAGTGTACTACAGTAAACTAACAAAGACTAGTATACTACACTAAACTAACCAAGACTAGTGTACTACAGTAACTTAACCAAGACTAGTGTACTACAGTAAACTAACCAAGACTAGTATACTACAGTAACTTAACCAAGACTAGTGTACTACAGTAAACTAACCAAGACTAGTATACCACAGTAATCGAACCAAGACTAGTGTACTACAGTAAACTAACAAAGACTAGTATACTACAGTAACTTAACCAAGACGAGTGTACTACAGTAAACTAACCAAGACTAGTATACTACAGTAACGTAACCAAGACTAGTGTACTACAGTAACTTAACCAAGACTAGTATACTACATTAAACTAACAAAGACTATTATACTACACTAAATTAACCAAGACTAGTGTACTACAGTAAACTAACAAAGACTAGTATACCACAGTAATCTAACCATGACTAGTGTACTACAGCACACTAACCAAGACCAGTGTACTACAGTAAACTAAGTCTATTGTACTACAGTTAACTAACTCTGGGTTACAGTTTGACCTACCTTCCGCCCCGGTCTGGCTGGCCCGTTCTGAGCCGGCCAGATCGACTAGGTTCTGAAAGGGAGTAGAAGGAACCGGGTTTACTATACGAATACAGTAGTGCTACTAATAACAGCAGCGCTACTAGTTCTGTCCAGTTACCAGATGGGAGACGATGATGGCGCCCTCAGAGTTATCCCCGGAGGCTGGGTCGCTCTTCTCACGACTCTCCAAGATCTGGAGGAGTGGAGTGAAGAGCACAATGCATCTCAACACGATGCATCTCAACACGATGCATCTCAACACGATGCATCTCAACACGATGCATCTCAACACGATGCATCTCAACACGATGCATCACAACACGATGCATCACAACACGATGCATCACAACACGATGCATCACAACACGATGCATCACAACACAACCAGATATCAAACTAGTTCTTCACCACAGAGGTGTGTATTAAACTGGTTTCTCACCGCAGAAGACGGTTTGTATTAAACTGGTTGCTCACCATAAGAAAGATGGTGTGTATTCAACTGGTTTCTCACCACAGAAGAGGTGTATATTCAACTGGTTTCTCACCACAGAAGAGGTGTATATTAAAGTGGTTTCTCACCACAGAAGAGGTGTATATTAAAGTGGTCTCACCACAGAAGAGGTGTATATTAAAGTGGTCTCACCACAGAAGAGGTGTATATTAAAGTGGTCTCACCACAGAAGAGGTGTATATTAAAGTGGTCTCACCACAGAAGAGGTGTATATTAAAGTGGTCTCACCACAGAAGAGGTGTATATTAAAGTGGTTTCTCACCACAGAAGAGGTGTATATTAAAGTGGTTTCTCACCACAGAAGAGGTGTATATTAAAGTGGTCTCACCACAGAAGAGGTGTATATTAAAGTGGTTTCTCACCACAGAAGAGGTGTATATTAAAGTGGTTTCTCACCACAGAAGAGGTGTATATTAAAGTGGTTTCTCACCATTCTGAAGATGGTGTGAGAGCGACTGCTCCTCTCGTTCATCTTGGTCTTCCCATAGTGCCGGTTTTCTTGGGAGAAGACAAACAATGGTTATACTAACCCACAAACCAGCTAGTAAGACTTGCTGGTTTAACCAGGATTAACGATCTCATGAGCAGGTTAACACTCACTCTCTCCCTTGCAGACCCAGGAGAGGGCTTGAGCCGGACACGTCACCAGCTCCTCCGTCAGGTCGGCCACGTAGATGTTCTTCTACAGGTCAGAGGACACACACAATACAGTGATGAGAGGGTAATGAGGAGGGACAGATTGATGAGTGGGGGACGATCATGAGATGTGAGGCAGGGGTGCTAGGATAGTGAGATGAGAGGGGGATGTCGGTGATGGATGATGAGATGAGAGAGTGATGGATGATGAGATGGTGATTGTGATGGGATAGTGAGATGAGAGGGTGAGATGAGATGGTTCAGATGAGAGGGTGACGGGATGAGAGGGTGACAGTGAGATGAGAGGGTGACAGTAAGATGAGAGGGTGACAGTAAGATGAGAGGGTGAGGGGATGAGAGGGGGAGAGGGAGGATGCCAGATGGCGGCCGCGGTGCAGCTCTTACGTTGAGGGTGACAGTGAGATGAGAGGGTGAGGGGATGAGAGGGGGAGAGGGAGGATGCCAGATGGCGGCCGCGGTGCAGCTCTTACGTTGAGGGCCTCGCGGACCTCCAGTGGCTTCCTCTTCCAGCTGTCCACCAGCAGGTCGGTCACCGTCTCGTTGTATATCTCCATGTAGGACACCCGCAGAAGAAACTCCTTCTGGGGGTACTGTGAACCCAAAGAGCCCAAGCTACCCCGGTTAGCCTCTGGCGCACGCCGGTGGTCCTCAACATGCAACCTGCCTTGCAGCGAGAGTTGATTTCCGATACCAGTATCGGAAATTTCTCCGATACTGCCTAAAATGCCTCAATCCGATACCACCACGTGAGTATCTTATTTACTACACAGGCAGAGAACATCAAACACCTCATTGTTATGCTGCGGTCGTGAACGATCGGAGGTGGAAAGTCAGAATAGGAAACTCCTACTTCAACCTACGTGCGTTCGAGCCAAGTCGGAATAACATGGATGCTCACGCTTAACTAATAATAATTAATACGATTATAAATGTAGATAGATTCATTTATAGATTATAAATGTAATGACTTAACGTTGCAGGCATCATAAGAGAACCCTTCAATAAGAACAAGTGTCATCAGTCGTTACAATGCTAGATGCTGTATCTGTATATACTCGGTATCAGAACATCTCTACTCGCAACATGGTTCTCCTCACGTTCTGAATGGTCTGGAAGACCTCCTCCATGGACAGGGGGATGACACCTGGAACCAGCTTGCTGCCCATCATGGTGAAGGTCTTCCCGGAGGAGGTCTGGCCGTACGCAAAGATGGTTCCTGGAGAATAGTGCATTAGTAATGACGAAGATCCGTCGTAGTCGAATGCCGTCTGTATCTGCACACTACATGGAGCACTAGAGCGAATGTCTGGTTTGGCCGTACCATTGTATCCCTCGACGGCAGACACCACCAGGGGCTTGGCGATGTCCTGGTAGAGGTGGTTGGTGGTCTCACTGGAGCTGAACACCCGATCTGCTCGGAGGCACCAGAGAGGCTTCACACGACTCATCCAGCACAACATTTATTTCCAAACATTACCAAACTATTGTTGCTTAAAAAAAAGGTGTGATGTGTAAAAGGCGGAGGGCAACAGAACAGACTAGGGAGATATGGAATATTATATTCATAAGGTTCCCATGAAGATGAGAATAGTGTTTTTTTAACCTAGGTTTGACCCTCTATATGGGTCTTCTTCCATGTCTCTACAGTAGCCGACAACAGACAGATTTAAGCATAATTGCCATCCTACTAGTACTTGTAAGCTATGACCTATAGTTTTAGAAATATATAAAGGAATTGTATCACTTGACACGTTGCAACTTGATTCTGTTGTAGACGATAGCATTATATTAGATGCACCTACTGGCAACAATACTGGCCAATACAGGCCACCGTAGTTGCTGGAGAAAGAGGGATGCTCAGGTGGGTGCATGATCGCTGCAGGATGCCAATAAATCATACCCCACCTTTCATACTTCAAAAACAGTAACCCTAACCCTGTCAGATAAATCAAAAAGTTATTCAAGACTCACTCACTTTGCACTCAGATAACTTGATGAGCATTTTGCTACATGCTTATACATTACTGATATCCTCTTATTAGATAGAATTATTGATTTGAAAAAAGTATTGTTATGATAGAGGTAAGAGACTGGTCGGAGATGAACTCACCATAGCTGAAGCTCTTTGTTGTGACCCCATCGTCTAACTGGTGGATAGACTTTCTGTCGGCCTTCCAGTACAGGGGCACTGGCACAGAGTCCTCTGCAGTAGCTCTCTCCTCCCTGGCAACCACATAAAATCCACCACCACACTAGTGAGATGTTCCCATAGTAACACCACACTGTAATGACATGTTCCCAAAGTACCGCAACACTGTAATGACAGCATACACATTAATAGCACTGCATGCAGCACTCACTTAATAACTAACAAACAGACTCGTTAGTCGTTAGTAGCGAGCCGTATGAGCTTCAGCTTCGTTATGTTCTGGTCTGGACATTTTAACTTTGACTGTAAACTATTTTGTCAAACGTATCCGTTTTTGTATAACAAACCCAGGGAACTCTAGCTTTCTGGATACTTCTGGGACAGTTACTTACTGTCCATTGTTATTCATTTTTGAATAAAAGAGTAAAGGTAGTAAAAGCTAAAGTTAGCTCGTCCGGTTAGCCTCATAACTCACCGTTCGATGAGCGGTCGGACTCTAACGCACACCTTCACCGCCGACTCCTCCGCCAATACCGACATCTTACCAAGAGATATATCTGTATTAAAAGTCCTTATTTTATTAATTTATTAATTTACTGGAGCAGTGCTCGCAGACCTTTCTTCCATCACAACGTTCAACTAGTATTAATGGTTTTCAAACCGCCCGCGCTGCACAGAGCGAGCTTCTGATTGGTCGAGACGTGACTTTTCCCAAGCTTCCGTCTGACAGAAGCGTTCCAACGTCATCCATACGCGCCCACTGCACGAACGACCTACGTCACCCATACGCGCCAACTGCACACAAGCAACACATGAGACAGTGGACAGGCTTGTTACCAACAGATATTTTTTATAGATCTCTACATGGGGTCTGTTTAGATCCTTTAGTTTAATCCAGTTCTATACAGGGATCTGTTTAGATCCTCAAGGTGGAACTTGCCTGCTTCAGTCTCGACTGAGTAGGAAGTTTGGCTCCTAGTTTCTAGATATACCATCATGTCTCTGTTCGTGGTTAACAGGTATGTGTGTGTGTGTGTGTGTGTGTGTGTGTGTGTGTGTGTGTGTGTGTGTGTGTGTGTGTGTGTGTGTGTGTGTGTGTGTGTGTGTGTGTGTGTGTGTGTGTGTGTGTGTGTGTGTGGTGATTAGTGATGTGATGTTAATATAAAGATGTAGTGATCATTAATGTGGTGTTGGTAATATTAATATCTAGTGATTAGTGATGTTAATATCAATGTCATGATCATTAATGTGATGTTAATATTAAGATGTAGTGATCATCAATGTGATGTTAATATTAAGATGTAATGATTAGTGATGTGATGTTAATATAAAGATGTAGTGATCATTAATGTGATGTTGTTAATATTAAGATCTAGTGATTAGTGATGTTAATATTAATGTCATGATCATTAATGTGATGTTAATATTGACATGTAGTTATCATTAATGTGATGTCGTCCTCAGGTACCTGGGGGACGAGGAGGAGGAGAGCGACTCCATCAGAGAGTCTCACGCCCAGCGCCTGCTGGCCCGGCTGCAGAGCAAGGCCAAGGAGAGAGAGCAGAGAGAGACCAGCCCGAAGAGAGCCAAGAAGAGGCCGGCAGCAGAGAGCGGAGAGAGTGGAGAGCCGAAGCAGAAGGCAGACAAACCCAAGAAGAAGAAAGTCAAGCCGACAGTGACACCAGAGGCTCCTGAGCCCGTGGAAGAGGAGCCCGCCGGGGACAAGAAGAAAGATGGCAAGAAGAAGAAGAAGAACCATCGTTTGGGTGAGGCCACGAGTGTCTGTTGCAAACAGTTTGATATGGAAAGTCGGTTGAGTGTGCGTATTGTTAGTGTATTAACTATTCAACTATAGAAACAACGTAAATTAGATAAAGCGGAAACATACAAAAATGCTTGTAGCAGGTGCTGCTGCCATTAGTGCCTTAGAGGCGTTTCTGTTTACCTCTCAAGACGCCGTTGTATCCACCCGTTCATCAGAGCGTTGGCAGAAGGGTCCAGGTAGAGCCGGTGTTGTACCAACCCGTTCATCAGAGCGTTGGCAGAAGGGTCCAGGTAGAGCCACTGTTGTACCCACCCGTTCATCAGAGCGTTGGCAGGAGGGTCCAGGTAGAGCCGGTGTTGTACCAACCCGTTCATCAGAGCGTTGGCAGAAGGGTCCAGGTAGAGCCACTGTTGTACCAACCCGTTCATCAGAGCGTTGGCAGAAGGGTCCAGGTAGAGCCACTGTTGTACCCACCCGTTCATCAGAGCGTTGGCAGAAGGGTCCAGGTAGAGCCGGTGTTGTACCAACTCGTTCATCAGAGCGTTGGCAGGAGGGTCCAGGTAGAGCCGGTGTTGTACCAACCCGTTCATCAGAGCGTTGGCAGAAGGGTCCAGGTAGAGCCGGTGTTGTACCAACCCGTTCATCAGGGGTCCAGGTAGAGCCGGTGTTGCATGCTGCCCTCACCCCGCCCCACGGTCTCATCACACACACACACTGACTCAGGCCTGCTGAGGCTGCTTATACCGACCGCAATGCTTCAACAACGTTTCAACCTTAAGTCATGGATGTCAATTAATTGTAATTAAATATTTACGATAGTATGTCTAAGCTGGACATAGTATTGCACATATTGTTAATGTGCATTGATTGATCTGTTGTGTTCGGGTTTAGTAGACGACGCTAAGCAGATAACGAAAACAGATGAAGGAGGGGTCAAAGTGAAAGGAGGAGAGATGCAGAAGGAGAACCAGGAGAACCAGGAGAACCAGGAGAACCAGGAGAACCAGGAGGCGGTGCTCCCGGAGGTGGTGGTCCCGACTGGTTTCACAGTTCTCGGGGGATTCGAGAATAAAGTGGCCCCAAAGGTAAGTCATAGTCCAGACTTACTTATGGAGTCCCCTACAATACACAGAGAACCCTACAATACAAAGAGAACCCTACAATACAAAGAGGACCCTACAATACACAGAGAACCCTACAATACAAAGAGGACCCTACAATACACAGAGAACCCTACAATACACAGAGAACCCTACAATACAAAGAGGACCCTACAATACACAGATAACCCTACAATACACAGAGAACCCTACAATACAAAGAGAACCCTACAATACACAGAGAACCCTACAATACAAAGAGAACCCTACAATACAAAGAGAACCCTACAATACACAGAGTACCCTACAATACAAAGAGGACCCTACAATACACAGAGAACCCTACAATACACAGAGAACCCTACAATACACAGAGAACCCTACAATACACAGAGAACCCTACAATACAAAGTGACCCTGTCCCAGTGACCCCTGTCCCTGTCCCAGTGAACCCTGTCCCAGTGACCCTGTCCCAGTGACCCTGTCCCAGTGGACCCTGTCCCAGTGACCCTGTCCCTGTCCTAGTGTCCCTGTCCCAGTGACCCTGTCCCAGTGTCCCTGTCCCAGTGGACCCTAACCCTGTCCCAGTGACCCTGTCCCAGTGACCCTGTCCCAGTGGACCCTAACCCTGTCCCAGTGACCCTGTCCCAGTGGACCCTGTCCCAGTGGACCCTGTCCCAGTGGACCCTGTCCCTGTCCCAGTGACCCTGTCCCAGTGACCCTGTCCCAGTGACCCAGGTTGTCCCGGAGCTACAGGTTGTGCTGTGGTCTCTCCAGGTGCACCGCGTGCTGCCCCAGTGGCTGGCCCAGCCCGACGTCATCCTGAGGGACATCAGGAGGAACCTGGTGGCCGTGGGCGCGGTCCAGGGCCTCTCCCCCGCCACGCTCAAGAAGCTCCAGGACAACGGCGTCACCAGCTTCTTCCCCGGTAACACCAGTAACACCAGTAACACCAGTAGCACCAGAGGACAACCAGTAACACCAGTAGCACCAGAGGACAACCAGTAACACCAGTAACACCAGTAGCACCAGAGGACAACCAGTAACACCAGTAGCACCAGAGGACAACCAGTAACTCCAGTAGCACCAGAGAACAACCAGTAACACCAGTTATACCAGAGGACAACCAGTAACACTAGTTGTACCAGGAGTTAACCAGTAACACAGGAGAAAACCAGTAATACTAGGATATTACCAATAGAAAACCAGTAATAGCAGCTGATAACCAGTAATAGTAGATAACTTAAGCCTCATATTCACCCATTCACACCCATCCACTCACCACTCCCCCCATCAGCTAAACTGGAGCTAACGATGTTAGCTCTGTTCTCTGGGGAGTGGGGCTAGCCGGGTTAGCGTGGTTAGCGTGGTTAGCCGGGTTAGCATGGTTAGCGTGGTTAGCTTGGGGCTAACTGCGCCCCCCCTCCAGTCCAGGCCGAGGTGGTGCCCGCGGTGCTGGAGTGCGTGGCCCAGGGGCTGCTGGTGGGCCGGGGGGGGTACCGGCCCCGGGACATCTGCGTGTCGGCCCCCACCGGCAGCGGGAAGACCCTGGCCTTCGTGGTCCCCCTGGTGCAGGTGAGCCGGGCGGGGGTCGGGTGGGGGTGGGGGGTCGGGTGGGGGGTGGGGGTACGGGGGTCGGGTGGTGGTGGGGGGTGCGGGGGTCGGGTGGTGGTGGGGGTGCGGGGGTCGGGTGGTGGTGGGGGTGCGGGGTCGGGCGGGGGTCGGGTGCGAGGGTCGGGCGGGGGTCGGGTGGTGGTGGGGATGTGGGGTCGGGTGGGGGTGCGGGGGTCGGGTGGGGGTGCGGGGGTCGGGTGGGGGTCGGGTGGTGGTGGGGGGTCGGGTGCGAGGGTCGGGCGGGGGTCGGGTGGGGGTGGGGGGGGTGCGGGGGGTCGGGCGGGGGTCGGGTGCGAGGGTCGGGCGGGGGTCGGGTGGGGGTCGGGTGGTGCACATGATGGGGTTTAGATGTTATGTATGGACAGGTGATGGACTGTCTATGTGGGGGGTGTTTCCAGGCTCTGATTGGTCGGGTGGTCTGTGAGGTCAGAGCGTTGGTCGTGCTGCCCACCAAGGAGCTCGCCCAGCAGGTGAGACCACCGCACAACGCCGGCCCGCCCAGTGTGGAGAGTCATTTGTTATTTGTTGTCTGCACATGTGTAAGGTGTGTGTGTGTGTGTGTGTGTGTGTGTGTGTGTGCATTCTCCAGGTGTGCAAAGTGTGGGTGTGTTTGTGTGTTCTCCAGATGTATAAAGTGTGTGTGTGTGTGTGTGTGTGTGTGTCCCCAAGGTGTGTAAGGTGTGTGTGTGTAACGTGTGTGTGTCTCCCCCCCAGGTGTGTAAGTCGTGTGTGTGTAACGTGTGTGTTCCCCCCAGGTGTGTAAGGTGTGTGTGTGTGTGTGTGTGTGTCTCCCCCAGGTGTGTAAGGTGTGTGTGTGTAACGTGTGTGTGTGTGTGCGTGTCTCTCCCCCAGGTGTGTAAGGTGTGTGTGTGTAACGTGTGTGTGTGTGTGTCTCTCCCCCAGGTGTGTAAGGTGTGTGCGCTGTACGCGGAGGGCTCCGGTCTGAAGGTAGTGATGCTCGGTGGGCAGAAGTCGTTCGCTGCAGAGCAAACGTCTCTGGCAGAGCAGAGGTGAGGATGGCTCTCATTGGTCCAGCACTCAGGAACTCGTTTAGGTTCAGCCAATGAGGGGAGGGATCAGGATGGAGGAGGGGGAGCTCCTAAAATAGCCGGTTCTTCAAGGTTCTTCAAGGTTCTTTAGTCAGAGGAAATTTGGTCGTTAAGGGGACGCCAGAGATGATTGATCTGAGCACTGATCCCTAAATAGTTTTGATCCTAATGTTATGGGTGTGTATTGTGTGTTACATGTGTGTATTATGTGTGTATTGTGCTTGATGTGTTTACTGTGTGTGTGTATGTGTTATGTTTATGTGTTGTGTGTGTTGTGTGTATAATGTATGTCGATATTTCCAGAGGCGGGAAGTGGAAGAGTCTGGCGGACATCGTCGTGGCGACGCCGGGCCGTCTGGTGGACCACATCAACAAGACCCCCGGGTTCCGCCTGGACCTGCTCCGCTTCCTGGTGAGGCCCGTACCGGGGGGGACCCCTAGAGGGGCCCCCCACACCCAGGGGGACCCCTAGAGGGGATGAGGTCACCCCCCCCCACACCCAGGGGGACCCCTAGAGGGGGATGAGGTCCCCCCCCCCCCCCACACCCAGGGGGATCCCTAGAGGGGGATGAGGTCACCCCCCCCCACACCCAGGGGGACCCCTAGAGGGGGATGAGGTCACCCCCCCCCCCCACACCGTGGGGGACCCCTAGAGGGGGATGAGGTCACCCCCCCCCACACCGTGGGGGACCCCTAGAGGGAGATGAGGTCACCCCCCCCCCCCCCCCAACACCCAGGGGGACCCCTAGAGGGGGGTGGGGTCACCCCCCCCCCCCCCCCAACACCCAGGGGGACCCCTAGAGGGGGATGAGGTCACCCCCCCCCCCCACACCCAGGGGGACCCCTAGAGGGGGATGAGGTCACCCCCCCCCACACCCAGGGGGACCCCTAGAGGGGGATGAGGTCACCCCCCCCCCCCACACCGTGGGGGACCCCTAGAGGGGGATGAGGTCACCCCCCCCCCCACACACACACCCAGGGGGAGACCCTAGAGGGGGATGAGGTCACCCCCCCCTCCCCACACCCAGGGGGACCCCTAGAGGGGGATGAGGTCACCCCCCCCACACCCAGGGGGACCCCTAGAGGGGGATGAGGTCACCCCCCCCCACACCTTGGGCTGGGCGGTTATCGATTTTTTATCGCAATTTCGATTTTAGCGTGAAACGATCACAAGACGAATATAATCGAGTTTAAATATTTACAAATATATATATATTAATTATTTTTTTTATCCCAAAATAATCATGATTATGATTTAGTTCCATAATCGAGCAGCCCCCCCTGACGCCTCCACTTATCCACCCCCCCCCCCCTCCCAGGTGATCGACGAGGCCGACCGGATGATTGACAGCATGCACCACTCCTGGCTGGGTCAGGTGACCAAGGCGGTGTTCAGAGCAGGAAGTGGATCCGAAGGTTCCTCGGTCTTCAGGAGGAGTGAGCCCACACACATCACCGCCGCCAGGTGAGCCCCCTCCGTCTACCGTCACTCAACGGGCTGACAACGCGCCTCCATGGGATTCAAATGCATCTCAAAGCGTTTTAAATGTGTCTCTGTGTGTTTTAAATGCATTTTAAATGCGTCTCCATGCGTTTTAAATGTGATTGAATGTTTTCAATGCATATTAGATGCGTAGATTGTGGCAGCTTTTGAATTAGTCTCCCAGTTGTGTCCCGCAATTAGTTGTGGCCACCCCTAAGAAACAATCACACCACCGAATATAGTACGAACTGTACGACACATTCAGTGGTGTGATGTTTCTTAGCTAGTGAATGTACCATAAAGGTTCTTCTTATGGTCACAGTGACTCTGTGCTATGGCTACGTCAACACCGGTACAGAAGAAAACATCTAATATCCATCTCAAAACATGGAACGTATCCTGACACGAGGTCAGAGCTGTGGTTTCCTCCCCCTCCTGACGTCTGTGCGCGTGTCTGACCGTCTGTCTGCGTGTCTGACCGTCTGTGTGCGTGTCTGACCGTCTGTCTGCGTCCTTCAGCCTGTCCCCGCCCCAGATGCCGCTGCAGAAGCTGCTGTTCTCCGCCACGCTCACCATGAACCCCGAGAAGCTGCAGCAGCTGGGCCTGCACCAGCCCCGCCTCTTTAGCTCCACCCACTCCGGCCCCGCCCCCAGCGCTGGCCCCGCCTCCGCCAAGTCGCAGGAGCGCTTCAACTTCCCCGAAGGGCTCACGGTGAGGCGTCCCAACCTTCCCTTTCACAATAAGAGCGTTCTTAAGTAGTAGTACCTTCCCTTTCACAATAAGAGCGTTCTTAAGTAGTAGTCCCTTCCCTTTCACAATAAGAGCCTTCTTAAGTAGGTAGTAGTCCCTTCCCTTTCACAATAAGAGCCTTCTTAAGTAGTAGTACCTTCCCTTTCACAATAAGAGCCGTCTTAAGTAGTAGTCCCTTCCCTTTCACAATAAGAGCCTTCTTAAGTAGTAGTACCTTCCCTTTCACAATAAGAGCCTTCTTAAGTAGTAGAACCTTCCCTTTCACATTAAGAGCCTTCTTAAGTAGGTAGTAGTCCCTTCCCTTTCACAGTAAGAGCCAGAACCAGTGGTTTAACTGGTTCCCTGTCTCCAGGAGTACTTTGTTCCGTGCACGCTGAGCAAGAAGCCGCTCCTGATCCTGCACTACATCCTCCACATGAAGTTCTGCCCGCTGCTCTGCTTCACCAACTCCAGGCAGGCGGCCCACAGGTGAGGCCTTCTGCTGGGCTGGGCTGGGCTGGCTGGGCTGCAGGGCTGGGCTGCTGGGCTGGGCTGCTGGGCTGCTGGGCTGGGCTGCTGGGCTGGGCTGCTGGGCTGGGCTGCTGGGCTGGGCTGGGCTGCTGGGCTGCTGGGCTGCCGGGATGGGCTGGGCTGGGCTGCTGGGCTGCTGGGCTGCTGGGCTGCTGGGCTGCTGGGCTGCTGGGCTGCTGGGCTGCTGGGCTGCTGGGCTGCTGGGCTGCTGGGCTGCTGGGCTGCTGGGGTGGTTCTGTTGGGGTTCTGTTTTTGTTGTTGTTGTTGTTCTGTTGTTGTAAAGTGTGTGTGTGTGTGTGTGTGTGTGTGTGTGTGTGTGTGTGTGTGTGTGTGTGTGTGTGTGTGTGTGTGTGTGTGTGTGTGTGTGTGTGTGTGTGTGTGTGTGTGTGTGTGTGTGTGTGTGTGTGTGCATAGTGTGTGTGTATAACAGTGTGTGTGTGTGTGTGTGTGTGTGTGTGTGTGTGTGTGTGTGTGCATAGTGTGTGTGAATAACAGTGTGTGTATGTGTGTGTCCAGGCTGTTCCTGCTGGTGCGTCTGTTCGGGGGGGTGGAGGCGGCGGAGTTCTCCTCTCGTCTCTCCACCGCTGAGAGGAAGCACACGCTCAGAGACTTCCAGCACGGCAAGATCCAACTGTGAGGACGCCCACATCTACCAGGGGATAATCAATACCTAGGGTTAGCAGTACCAGGGGATAATCAATACCTAGGGTTAGCAGTACCAGGGGATAATCAATACCTAGGGTTAGCAGTACCAGGGGATAATCAATACCTAGGGTTAGCAGTACCAGGGGATAATCAATACCTAGGGTTAGCAGTACCAGGGGATAATCAATACCTAGGGTTAGCAGTACCAGGGGATAATCAATACCTAGGGTTAGCAGTACCAGGGGATAATCAATACCTAGGGTTAGCAGTACCAGGGGATAATCAATACCTAGGGTTAGCAGTCTCTAGGGATAATCAATATCAATCTCCGGTTTATCAATATCTAGGCTTAATCAATATGTATCTAGGGCTAGGCAGTATCTAGGGTTGATCAGTAGGGTTGGTCAGTAGGTTAACTGATGGGTTAGTCAGTAGGGTTAGTCAGTAGGTTAACTGACGGGTTAGTCAGTAGGTTAACCGATGGGTTAGTCAGTAGGTTAACCGATGGGTTAGTCAGTCGGTTAACCGATGGGTTAGTCAGTCGGTTAACCGATGGGTTAGTCAGTAGGTTAACCGATGGGTTAGTCAGTAGGTTAACCGATGGGTTGTGTGTTGCAGGCTGATCTGCACGGACGCGGCGGCCCGAGGCATCGACATCGAGGGCATCAAGTGTGTAGTGAACTACGACGCTCCACAGTACCTCAGGACCTACATCCACAGGTACACACACACACACACACACACACACACACACACACACACACACACACACACACACACACACACACACACACACACACACACACACACACACACACACACACACACACACACGTTGGTACGGAGGTTCTCGGTGTCTAGGCGGTCTAACTGTTCCCTGCTGTTCCTCCTGCAGGATCGGGAGAACGGCCAGAGCAGGCAAAGCGGGCGTGGCCTTCACCTTCCTGCTGGACGTGCAGGTGACGCCTCCTCTCCCTCATAGCCACGCCCCCTGACCTTATAAGGCGCCTGTGTGACGGTCCCAGACAGGAAGCCGCTGCTGACCGACGGGTGTGTGTTGTGCTCCACAGAGGAACAGCTTCCTGAAGATGGTGGAGGAGGCAGGAAGCGCTGGGATCAAGAAGCACTCGGTCAAACACCAGCTGCTGAAGAACATGGCCCCCCGCTACGAGACCACCCTCAAGGAGCTGGCCAGCGCCATCAAGGTGAGCACCTTCAGGCTGATACCCTGCATCCATACCAATAGACTGCATTCATATTAATATACTGCTTTCAAACTAATAATTAGTATGAATGCAGATATTAATCAGAATGCAGATAAAAAATACACTGCATTCAGTATATTAAGTATACTGGGAAATCCGATATATTTAATGCAGTATACTAAATATAAAGCATTCATACTAATATATTTGATTCATGTTAATATACTACATTCATACCAGAATACTCATCTTTGAGGACCAGCTGCAGTAACTTTGTCTCTTTGTATTTTGCCTTCTCTCCACAGGACGAGAAAGACCAGTTCCGGATCAAAGTATAATGAAGAGGCTGACATTATGGGATGTAGAGAGCATAATATAACCTCCTCTGTGATTGGCTGTATCTTCGCGGACTGCGTCATGTGATGAAGAGGGCAGATGATTTTCTCCACGTGGATTGACTATTTTCTATTTGAGTCGTTATATTTTGGCCATTAAAAGGGTTATGTATTGTGAAAGAGCCTGTTTCTATTTGTACTGTTTTGAAGCAGAAAACCATTTCTGCTCTCTATTCTGTTCCATGCTCAAATACATTTCAATAAAATGTTTCACATTGTACTTAACTCTTTATATTTTTCAATATTCGTACATCTCCCTTCCCTGGTAAAATTACAAAATGATAGCGTATTTATTAATTTATTTATGGGAACATAAATAATGCATGAATCTAATATAAATAGAGATAAAATCTAAATGTATAGATATATATTTAAAACCGTTATATATATATCTTTATAGAGACATAGAAATATAGAGATATCTATACATATATCTATCTGTAGATATAGATAGATATTCGGATTTAGCCTTTGGAATTCCCTCGGCTCTTTTCGTTAAATTTCGGGAACGTCCCGCTGGTCACCGGAACTCGTCATAACTTTCTCCAGTGAACAAACTTGTTTTTTTGTATTCAGCGGAGAAGTCAAGTAAGTTTCACTCTTTTCTCACATTCTAATTCATTACAAATGACAGTTAAATTGCTAAACTTCTATTAACTTGGCCCATTGTATAGTCACTCGTCCAGAAAGTGTTTTAATCAGCCGGGTGCGGGAGTCCACCCTGAGTTGTGCAGATCAAGGATGTAGAATAGGATTAATAATAAGATTAATACTTAATATTAAATTGCAGATGAAAGCTCGTCTGGTTCTGTCGCTTTATGTTAAACTATAATTCTTTACTGCTTTATAATCGGATACAGAAAGGGTTTAGGGTGAGGTTGGGTTTACCCTCTGGGAGAAAAACACTTTGTAACTTTGATCACAATTTACCTGTTGCTTTGATCACAATGGACATGTGGCTTTGAGCACAAATTACTTGTTACCGGTTTTACATCTTCCATGTTACTTTAATCAGTTGACATGTTACTGGTAACATAATAATAACGACTGCATTAAAGAAATTCACCTTGTCGAAGTTGTAGTCCAAACCACGGGACGTTTAAAACGATTGGTTTGTTTGGAGATGTGTGTTTGGTAGTGTGTGATGTGTTAGTGTGGACTGTTTGATACTGTGTGTTTGGTACTGTTGACTGGAACGACGTGGTATGTTTGGCCAGGAGGTCATGTGGAAATGGTAAGAAGATGTTTGTTGAAGCTCTTGAATAAGGTGATTACAGTCCATTTGAGTTGTATGTTGAGGTGAGGGAAACCGGAGCGAGTTAGTGACGCGTCACGCGGGCATATGGTCACATGTGTGTTGGGTGGTAGGGTTTGACAGTCTGACAGTCTGTTTGTGTTTGATAGGGTTTGACAGTGTGTTGGAGAGGAATTAACAGTGTGAGTTTGATAGTGTTGTGTTGGATAGGGTTTGACTGTGTGTTGGAGAGAGATTAACAGTGTGTGTGTGTATGGGGAATAGAGTTGGACCGTGTGTTGTGTTTTAGACAGTGTGTTGGATAGGGTTTAACTGTGTGTGTGTGTGTGTGTGTGTGTGTGTGTGTGTGTGTGTGTGTGTGTGTGTGTGTGTGTGTGTGTGTGTGTGTGTGTGTGTGTGTGTGTGTGTGTGTGTGTGTGTCCTAGCCCCCTCCAGCAGGATGAACCTGCGTGAGATCACGGAGAACGTGAAGCTGGCGCGGGAGTACGCCCTGCTGGGGAACTACAGCTCCGCCAGCGTGCTGTACCGCGGCGTGCTCACCCAGGTGCAGCGCCACCTGGGGGCCCTCCGGGACGGGGGCTCCACCCACCGCTGGCAGCAGGTGAGCCCCCTCCCCCATCCCCGCGGGATAGGGGATCAGACCCCCACCGTGGGGATAGGGGATCAGACCCCACCTGGGTGATAGGGGATCAGACCCCACCTGGGTGATAGGGGATCAGACCCCACCTGGGTGATAGGGGATCAGACCCCACCTGGGTGATAGGGGATCAGACCCCACCTGGGTGATAGGGGATCAGACCCCCACCTGGGTGATAGGGGATCACACCCCCACCTGGGTGATAGGGGATCAGACCCCACCTGGGTGATAGGGGATCAGACCCCCACCTGGGTGATGGGGGATCACACCCCGGCGTGAGGATAGGGGACTGTTCCACCTGGGGGCCAACCCTTCTGGTCCTCTACTGAGTTCTATGTTACGTTGTGGTTCTGCTGGGGTTGAGTTCTACTTTACGGCGTTGTTCTGCAGGGGTTGAGTTCTCTGTTATGTTGTGGTTCTGCTGGGGTGGAGTTCTACGTTACTGTGTGGCTCTGCAGGGGTTGAGTTCTACTTTACGGTGTTCTGCAGGGGTTGAGTTCTCTGTTATGTTGTGTTTCTTTAGGTTCTGCAGGAGATCAGCGAGGAGAACAAGCAGGTGGACGAGATCATGGCGACGCTGGCGAGCTTCCAGCTGAACGCGGCGCCCTCCAAGCCCAGCGAGGACGGAGACCTGATCTCCGCCCACGTCAAGCGCAGGTAACGAGGCTAGCTTCACAGAGCTACAGTCTGTAGAGCTAGCTGTATGAAGCTAGCTGCCATCGCGCTACAGTCTGTAGAGCTAGCTGTATGAAGCTAGCTGCCATCGCGCTACAGTCTGTAGAGCTAGCTGTATGAAGCTAGCTGCCATCCCGCTACAGTCTGTAGAGCTAGCTGTATGGAGCTAGCTGCCATCGCGCTACAGTCTGTAGAGCTAGCTGTATGAAGCTAGCTGCCATCGTGCTACAGTCTGTAGAGCTAGCTGTATGATGCTAGCTGCCATCCCGCTACAGTCTGTAGAGCTAGCTGTATAGAGCTAGCTGTCATCACTCTACTGTCTATAGTGCTAGCTAAAAACTACAGTTTATAGCGCTAGCTAAATAAAGCTAGCTGTCCTTGCTCTACAGTCTATAGCGGCAGTGGTGAAGTAGTGCTATAGTGTTAGCTGTCGTCAGTCTACAGTCGGTGCAGTAGCTGTACCTTTGGAGGGGGGGGGGGGGGGGGGGGGGCGGTGGTGGTTGGTCATGTGAGTCTGATTAGTGCCACAGTGTGCGGCTCTCAGCTTATTGTTCCTGATCACTGCCCTGGAAATGGACACACACACACACACACACACACACACACACACACACACACACACACACACACACACACACACACACACACACACACACACACACACACACACACACACACACACACACACACACACACACAGTGTCCTGGTGGCGGTGACGTACCGGCGGTCCGTAACGGTCCCGCCCCGGGCTGCAGGTCGTCCCCCTGTCCGGTCAGGGCCTCCCCCCGGGACGGCCGGCCCAGCGCGGGGGTCCGGCAGCAGCCCCGACAGGCCCCCCGCGGCTACGGGGACGGGGGGCGCCCCCCCAGGGGCAAGGAGAAGAAGGACCCCAAGGAGGGAAAGGAGAAGCACAAGGACGACAAGGTCAGGACACCTCACCTCCTAGATCTACTGCACCTTCTAGAGGCACTAGCTCTACGGCACCTTCTAGAGGATCTAGCTCTACGGCACCTTCTAGAGGATCTAGCTCTACGGCACCTTCTAGAGGATCTAGCTCTACGGCACCTTCTAGAGGATCTAGCTCTACTGCACCTTCTAGAGGCACTAGCTCTACTGCACCTTCTACAGGATCTAGCTCTACGGCACCTTCTAGAGGATCTAGCTCTACGGCACCTTCTACAGGATCTAGCTCTACGGCACCTTCTACAGGATCTAGCTCTACGGCACCTTCTACAGGATCTAGATCTACTGCACCTTCTAGAGGATCTAGCTCTACGGCACCTTCTAGAGGATCTAGCTCTACTCCACCTTCTACAGGATCTAGCTCTACTGCACCTCTAGAGGATCTAGCTCTACTGCACCTTCTACAGGATCTAGCTCTACTGCACCTTCTACAGGATCTAGCTCTACTCCACCTTCAACATCTACTTCACCTTCTAGAGGATCTAGCTCTACTGCAGCATCTACATCCAGCTCTACTCCACCTTCTAGATGATCTAGCTCTATCTTCCATCACTCTACTCTTCAGCTCTACTGTGACTCTCAATGCAACTGCCTTGTGTTGACCGTCCGCTCGTTTTTCCTGTGATGTCACTTCCTGTATTGATGTCACTTCCTGTATTGATGTCACTTCCTGTGGTGTTCGCAGGCCAAGACGGAGGACCGTGAGGTGAAGCGGTTTGACGGCAGCGGACACGATAAGGACCTCGTGGAAGCCCTGGAGAGAGACATCATCTCCCAGAACCCCAACATCAAGTGGTACTATCACTATAACTAACTATAACTATCACTAACTATAACTAGAGGCCCTGGAGAGAGACATCATCTCCCAGAACCCCAACATCAAGTGGTACTATAACTAACTATAACTATCACTAACTATAACTAGAGGCCCTGGAGAGGGACATCATCTCTCAGAACCCCAACATCAAGTGGTACTATCACTAACTATAACTATCACTAACTATAACCCTAGTGGTAGTGGGACTCTCTCAGACCAGAGGTGTAAATAGATCCCGACTGTGAGCCAGTGTTGACGGCGGTTGTCATGGTGACCCAGGGAGGACATCGCAGACCTGGGGGACGCCAAGCGGCTGCTGAAGGAGGCGGTGGTTCTGCCCATGTGGATGCCCCAGTTCTTCAGGGGCATCAGGAGACCCTGGAAGGTACGCTGCCCTCCCATTGGTCCACCCCACGCTGCCCTCCTATTGGTCCACTGCACGCTGCCCTCCTATTGGTCCACCCCACGCTGCCCTCCCATTGGTCCACCCCACGCTGCCCTCCTATTGGTCCACCCCACGCTGCCCTCCCATTGGTCCACCACATGTGGCCCTCCCATTGGTCCACCACATGTGGTCCTTCTATTGGTCCACCCCACACTGCCCTCCCATTGGTCCACCGGGATACCAGTTCAGATAGTTCTATATTAAAGGTGTGTGTGTGTGTGTGTGTGTGTGTGTGTGTGTGTGTGTGTGTGTGTGTGTGTGTGTGTGTGTGTGTGTGTGTGTGTGTGTGTGTGTGTGTGTGTGTGTGTGTCCAGGGGGTCCTGATGGTGGGGCCTCCGGGCACCGGTAAGACCCTGCTGGCCAAGGCGGTGGCGACCGAGTGCCGCACCACCTTCTTCAACGTGTCCTCCTCCACCCTGACCTCCAAGTACCGCGGGGAGTCGGAGAAGCTGGTCCGCCTGCTGTTTGAGATGGTAGGCCCCGCCCCCTCAGGCCCCGCCCCCTCAGTCCACCTGCTGTTTGAGATGGTAGGCCCCGCCCCCTCAGTCCGCCTGCTGTTTGAGATGGTAGGCCCCGCCCCCTCAGGCCCCGCCCCCTCAGTCCGCCTGCTGTTTGAGATGGTAGGCCCCGCCCCCTCAGTCCGCCTGCTGTTTGAGATGGTAGGCCCCGCCCCTAAGGCCCCGCCCCCTCAGTCCGCCTGCTGTTTGAGATGGTAGGCCCCGCCCCTCAGGCCCCACCCCCTCAGTCCGCCTGCTGTTTGAGATGGTAGGCCCCGCCCCCTCAGTCCGCCTGCTGTTTGAGATGGTAGGTCCCGCCCCCTAATGCCCCGCCCCTCAGTCCGCCTGCTGTTTGAGATGGTAGGCCCCGCCCCCGTCACCTCTGCGGGGGGCTGACCCGGGGGGGGTCTCTGAGGGGGGCTGACCCGGGGGGGTCTCTGCGGGGGGCTGACCCGGGGCGGTCTCTGCGGGGGGCTGACGGCTGTGTCCCCACAGGCCCGGTTCTACGCCCCCACCACCATCTTCATCGACGAGATCGACTCCATGTGCAGCCGCCGCGGGACGTCTGAGGAGCACGAGGCCAGCCGCCGCGTCAAGGCCGAGCTGCTGGTGCAGATGGACGGTACCGCGACGCTAGCACCTCTAGAACCTTCAGAACCACCCCTAGCACCGCGACGCTAGGACCTCCAGAACCTCCTCTAGAACCTTTAGAACCTCCTCTAGAACCTCCTCTAGTACAGAGACGCTAGCACCTCCAGAACCTCCTCTAGTACCGAGACGCTAACACCTCTAGAACCTTTAGAACCTCCTCTAGCACCGACCCCTATAGAACCGTTACTACGGTGGTGTGTAGCAGTGTGTTGTGTTGTGGTGTGTAGCAGTGTGTTGTGTTGTGTAGCAGTGTGTTGTGTTGTGTAGCAGTGTGTTGTGTTGTGCAGGTGTGGGCGGGGCCTCAGAGAGCGAGGACCCCTCTAAGATGGTGATGGTTCTCGCCGCCACCAACTTCCCCTGGGACATCGACGAGGCTCTGAGGAGACGCCTGGAGAAGAGGATCTACATCCCCCTGCCCTCAGGTACGCAACCACACACTCTCCCCTCTAGTACAACCCCCCCGGTAAGGTGTGTGTGTGTGTGTGTGTGTAGTCCCCCCCCCCCCCTGGTAAACTGTGTTAGGTCTCTCTCCCCCCCCCCCTGGTAAACTGTGTGTGTAGCCCCCCGCCCCCCCCCTGTAAGATGTATGAGGTCGTCGTCCCCCCCCCCCCCTGTAAGCTGTGTGCTCTGGTCTCCAGCGGAGGGGCGTGTGGAGCTGCTGAGGATCAACCTGCTGGAGCTGGAGCTGGAGGGAGACGTGGACATGGACAAGATCGCAGAGCAGATGGAGGGCTACTCAGGGGCCGACATCACCAACGTCTGCAGGTACTGCCTGACCCCTAGTCTCCTCCTCTCCTTAAGTCTCCTCTCCTCTCCCCTAGTCTCCTCCTCTCCCCTAGTCTCCTCCTCTCCTTAAGTCTCCTCTCCTCTCCCCTAGTCTCCTCCTCTCCCCTAGTCTCCTCTCCTCTCCCCTAGCCACCTCCTATCCTTAAGTCTCCTCTCCTCTAGTCTCACCCTCTCCCCTAGTCTCCTCTCCTCTCACGACTCCTTCTCTCTCCTCCTCTCTCCTCCTCAGGTTTTCTCCCCTAGCCTTCTCCTCTCCTCCTCTCCCTTAGCCTCCTTCAGTCTCCCCTCTTCGTCTAGTCTCCTTCGGTCTTCTCTAGACTAGTCTCCTCATCTTGTTAAGTTCTTCCAAATAACAATCGTGTGTGTGTGTGTGTGTGTGTGTGTGTGTGTGTGTGTGTGTGTGTGTGTGTGTGTGTGTGTGTGTGTGTGTGTGTGTGTGTGTGTGTGTGTGTGTGTGTGTGTGTGTGTGTGTGTGTGTGTGTCCCAGGGATGCGTCTCTGATGGCGATGCGGCGGCGGATCGAGGGACTCACCCCGGAGGAGATCCGGAACATCTCCAAGGACGAGATGCACATGCCCACCACCATGCAGGACTTCGAGGCGGCGCTGAAGAAGGTCTCCAAGTCGGTGTCGGCGTCCGACCTGCTCAAGTACGAGGAGTGGATCGAGGAGTTCGGCTCGTGCTGAGGGGGCGGGCCGCACCACGGGGGGGGGGGGGTGTGGGGGGTGTGTGTGTGTGTGTGTGTGTGTGTGTGTGTGTGTGTGTGTGTGTGTGTGTGTGTGTGTGTGTGTGTGTGTTCACGGGGCCAAAAGTTAATAAAGATAATCAAATGAGCCTATTTGTGTGGTTCTTGATTTAGAACGTGCTCCCCGTCCCTTCAGGCTGATACTGTTCAGGTTTACTAGCTTAAGGTCGGCAATTTATTTGCCACATTTGTTGCAATTTTCTTTACATCCCATCAGCGATCAATAAATCACATTATAATATAATAAACTCTGTATAAAATAATACTCTTTATTACTGGCCTGGAATTTGCCCGTCCAATCATTTGATTCGGCCCGAATTAAATGATTGGACGGCCTTTCCTCCCTGCACTCATTGGTCAGGAGCGGAGGCGGAGCCAGTGCTAAAGCTAGCCTGTGTTTTGGGGGCGTGGCTTTGGAGGGAGAACTGAGGAAGGGAATTACTTAAGTTTGAAACTTAAATAACGTACCCTATCCTTAAAGGGACTACAGCTAGCAAGAAAACGAAAATAATACATCGTTTTCGAATCTCTGATCACGAAAAGACTGTCTTGGTGGAGACAAACATGTAATTTGTTATCTTTGAAGTAAAATGGATAATCTGAGAACACTTAACTAAATAAGTACTAAATAAGAAATTTCTTATTTTTGATTTTAACACCCCTTTAGGTTTCTTGGGCACCGGTATAAATCACAACACACAAGAAACCCACTCACGCTGCTGGCTTCAGTTAAATCCAAACGTTTTATTAGTTTTTTAACCATGCTCGACTTTATGATGCATCGTTATAAAGTGCTTTAACAGTTCTTCAAAATAAAAGCTCCCTAATTCATAAAGTGTCATGTTTCCCCAAATGACGACCTGGTCCAACCAAACGGTGACATCATGCACTAGAGACCCAGTAAGCATGCAGCTGAGGCCCCCCCACGGCCAGTGGGATCTGAGGGGGGGCTGAAGGGGGTCTGGACCGGGCTACAGGGTCCTGGGGACCGGGCTACAGGGTCCTGGGGACCAGGTACTGGACTACAGGGTTCTGGACCAGATGACCGGATACTAGACTACAGGGCCTGTCGAGCGGTACTGGACACCAGCATCAGAACAGTTCACCGCAGGGACCTCTATCACTAACTGGGGTTACCTTACCACTTCAAATTAAATCCAAACAGAAGAAGAGACTCCTCAATATAAACGTATATTATCCCACACATCGCTCTGGAGAAAAGTTCCAGAACGTTTGACATCGTAGGAAGAGTGACCGCCTCTTCCTTGAACTCAGTAACCTCGTTTTCACATTCAATCAACAAACACAAACTCCGCTCACGTAGTTTACAGCAAATTACACAACGTTACGCTGGCGTGCTGTACATCGCTAGGTCTGGGAGCAGTGTCGGAGTGTATCATCAGGAGGGGAACTCAAAGCGTGGCTGAGCCGCCCAGATAGGCGTCAGTGAAAGCTAACTAAACATCAACTAACCAAGGGGCTAGGCTAGGTAGCTGTCCTCGGCCACAGCCATCAAGACATGCTAACAAACATCATCAAAGCTAGGTAGCTGTCCTTGGCCACAGCCATCCAGACATGCCAACTAAACATCTAACCAGGGGGCTAGGCTAGGTAGCTGTCCTCTGCTACAGCCATCAAGACATGCTAACTAAACATCTAACCAGAGGTTTAAGCTAGGTGGCTAGGTAGCTGTCATCGGCTACAGCCATTCAGACATGCTCACTAAATATCATCTAACCAGGGGGCTAAGCTAGGTAGCTAGGTAGCTGTCATCGGCTACAGCCATCAAGACATGCGTCACAACTAATGGAGGAGGAACAGCTGTTTCAATCGGTATTCATACGGCAGAAGCTAGCTCTGCTAGCCAAAACATTCATTAAAACACAAATCATTTTACAATTATTTGAATACGTTGTTTGTTTTGATGGGATTGATCCTAGCCAGGAGCCGTGAGCCGGCCTCCGACCAGCAGGAGGCGTCGGAGGGGAGGGGGGCTGGGTCTGGGTGAGAGCAGGGAGGCGCCGGGGGCGAGGGCGGAGTCATTCGGAGGCTCCTGAGGTGGGCTCCGCCTCCATGTTCTCCAGCAGCGTGTGCTTCTCCTCCTCGGGCAGCGGGGGCACCTCCGAGAGGTGGTAGGACCTCCTGTGGGAGGAGGGGGACTGAGAGGTGAGGACGTCTGGGGCGTTCAGCAGACGCTTATCCACAGCGGCTTACAATCAGTACATTGGTCACAATGAAGAGAGACAACAATATACCTCTGTGGGTACAGTGAGGATGCTCATAGAACCAAGCACTAACCATCACTAGGTTAACCCGTCCCCCGTGTACAACAGAGATAGCTAGGAGAAGATGCTACACAATGCTAAGTACTATTTTTTTGTGACAGGATGTACAACATACAATAAGTGCGTACATTTTGTGCTATGACGTACAATAAGTTCCGGTAAATTCAGTTCTTTGCTGTGGTTTGGACTCACTATCCCCAATACCACAAAGAACCGGTCGATGCATTGAGGAAAACTTCCAATCACCATAAGGACCTGATTCTGTACTGTAATATTACAGACCAATACAGAACCGGGTCCATCACAGACCAATACAGAACCGGGTCCATCACAGACCAATACAGAACCGGGTCCATTACAGACCAATACAGAACCGGGTCCATTACAGACCAATACAGAACCGGGTCCATTACAGACCAATACAGAACCGGGTCCACGACAGAACGATACAGAACGGGTAGAGGGTTACTAACCCTACTTTGTCAGCAGCGCTGCTCTTCATAATTAATAAATAAGTCATCCTGTGGATGTACCTCTATGTTGCCGCTCTGTGATTGGCCGGCGTCGGCTCGTTGCTCACCTGTGTTCGCAGGTGGGGAAGAAGAGGTCGAGGATCTTCACGATGACGGCGGAGCCCACCACGCCGATGACCACCACCCACATGACCAGGAAGAAGAGCGGCAGAGACTCGGAGCAGAACCGCCGCACGCGCTCCCGGGCCTGCTGCACCCACACACACACCGCCTGGGGGGGGAGGGGCCTGTTAGCTTCATGTTAGCATCAGGCTAGCATCATGTCAGCATCATGCTAGCTGCACGCGTACACACACCGCCTGGGGACGGAGATACCCGTTAGCTTCATGTTAGCATCACGCTAGCATAATGCTAGCTGCACCCACACACACACCTGGGGGAGAGAGGGACCTGTTAGCATCATGCTAGCTGCACCCACACACACACCGCCTGGGAGGAAGAGACAGGTTAGCATCATGTTAGCATCATGCTAGTTGCCCCCACACACACACACCGCCTGGAGAGGAAGGGACCTGTTGGCATCATGCTAGCTCCAGGTTAGCCTCATGCGAGCTGCACTCACACACACACACACAGACCGGCGTTAGCATCATCATGTTAGCACCATGCTATCACCATCATTTTAGCCCCTACAGGTTAGCACCACGCTACCATCATAATGTTGGCAGCATCATGTTAGCCGCATCATGCTACCACCATAATATCAGCACCATGCTAGCATCGTCCTGGTAGCAGCATGCTAGCGTCCTCCCTCCGGCCGCCCCCCAGACCCTCAGGCCGACTCACAGAGTAGGAGGACTGGGTCCCGGGCTCCTCCTCCTGCTGCTCCTCCTGCTCCCGGCGGGCCATGCGCAGCGGCACCTCGGGGAGGCGTCCCGGGGCGGCGTACTCCTGCTGGGCGGGGGGCGGGCGGGACACGAGCGGGTCGTCCCCGGAGTCCACTGAGACAACACAGAGGGGGGCGTTACTCGCTGTTCAGCCTCCCACCACCAGGGGCGCTGAAGGCCCGACCCCCAACACAACACACTGCTCCACAACACGACCCCCTGCTCCACAACAGGCCAGCGTGTGCGTCCCTAGGGTTAGGGTTGGAGAGCAGCCCACCTCTCTGGCGGGGCGGCGCGGGGACCAGCGTGTCCTCTCCCCTGGGGGCCCTGGAGAGGGGGCTGTGGCCGATGGGGTACACGCTGGTGTAGCGCGCACGCTGCTGGAAGCTGGGGTCCAGCAGGAGCTTCACCTCACACATGTCCGCCTGCTGGACCTGAGACACACACACACACACACACACAGACACACACACACACACACACACACACACACACACATAGAGACCCACACACGCCAACGCACACACACATAGACACACACACACACACAGCAGTGTCAACCGTTTGGAGAACACTGAATCCAAAGGAAAGGAGAGGAAGAGAAGAGGAGAGAAGAGTAAAGGAGTGGAGGAGAGGAGGAGAGGAGGAGAGTAAAGGAGTGGAGGAGAGGAGGAGAGGAGGGGAGGAGAGGAGGAGAGGAGGAGAGGAGGGGAGGAGAAGAGAAGAGGAGAGAAGAGTAAAGGAGTGGAGGAGAGGAGAGGAGGAGAGGAGGGGAGGAGAGGAGGAGAGGAGTGGAGGAGAGGAGGAGAGGAGGAGAGGAGGCGAGGAGAGGAGGAGAGGAGGGGAGGAGAGGAGGAGAGGAGGCGAGGAGAGGAGGAGAGAAGAGTAAAGGAGTGGAGGAGAGGAGGAGAGGAGAGGAGGAGAGGAGGAGAGGAGGGGAGGAGAGGAGGAGAGGAGTGGAGGAGAGGAGGCGAGGAGAGGAGGAGAGGAGGAGAGGAGGAGAGGAGAGAAGAGTAAAGGAGTGGAGGAGAGGAGGAGAGGAGGGGAGGAGGGGAGGGGAGGAGAGGAGAGGAGGAGAGGAGGAGAGGAGGGCCCCGAAGAGCAGCTCACCTGCTGTCCGTCCACCTCGATGACCTCACTGAACACCTGCAGTGAGACCACCTCCTCGTAGTCGCTGTACAGGCGGTTCTGGATCACCATCACCCGCGTTACCGCGGAAACCAGGCTCCCAGCGTCAACCTCACTGCTGCCATTGGTCGAGTCCCCTGTCAATCACAGCAAGACTAATAAACAGTGGTACAAGGCCATCGATGACAACGAGGGCGGGCGGCCGAGGAGCTGTCCGAGCGGCTGAACCTAAACCGCGCCATTAGTTCACTGTCCTCATCTATCGGAGGCGTCCTGTCCCATCACTCTCTCTCTTCTAAATGCTCGCTCATTTTGTAGTCGGTATATTAGACGCGCCATCGTTTGCCTATAGCCTACTAACGTTTTTAGCGAATATTTTCTTTGATTGTTACTATAGAGACTTAACGGACTATTGACTTCACGCCTGCCACTGACTAGGCTTAACATTTTCGCCCGGTCTTAACCAAAGAATGGCTTAAGCCTAGATGGTGCAACTGGCGTAAATATCAGATCAGACTCAGAACGTTGAGTTAAGACCAACATGGCCTACGACCGGGCCAAAGACATGTTGGTGCACCCGGCCCAGGAGTGGGAGGAGTTACGCTCAAGGAGTGGGAGGAGTCAGTCTCCAGGAGTGGGAGGAGTCCGTCTCACGGAGTGGGAGGAGTTAGTCTCCAGGAGTGGGAGGATTCAGTCTCCAGGAGTGGGAGGAGTTAGTCTCAAGGAGTGGGAGGAGTCAGTCTCCAGGAGTGGGAGGATTCAGTCTCCAGGAGTGGGAGGAGTTAGTCTCAAGGAGTGGGAGGAGTCAGTCTCCAGGAGTGGGAGGAGTCCGTCTCACGGAGTGGGAGGAGTCCGTCTCACGGAGTGGGAGGAGTCCGTCTCACGGAGTGGGAGGAGTCCGTCTCCAGGAGTGGGAGGAGTCCGTCTCCAGGAGTGGGAGGAGTTAGTCTGAAGGAGTGGGA
This sequence comes from Gadus chalcogrammus, assembly GCF_026213295.1. Lineage (NCBI taxonomy): Eukaryota > Metazoa > Chordata > Actinopteri > Gadiformes > Gadidae > Gadus > Gadus chalcogrammus. The sequence continues at coordinate 1,078,250 of NC_079432.1, forward strand.
GGAGTCAGTCTCCGGGAGTGGGAGGGGTCAGTATCAAGGAGTGGGAGGAGTTAGTCTTCAGGGAGAATGAGTTGTGGGAGAAGTCAGTCTCCAGGAGTGGGAGGAGTTTGTCTACAGATGTGGGGGGAGTCAGTCTCCAGGTGCAGGAGGAGGAGGAGGAGGAGGTCTAGAGCAGGAGGAGGATGATTAGGAGGAGGGGTAGGAGGAGGTGTAGGAGGAGGTGCAGGACTCACAGAGCAGGGCCTGGCAGGGGAGGCGTGTGACCCCCGACAGTTCCACGGGGACCTGGTTCACCAGGACCTCCTCCTCACTCACCGACACATTCAGACTGATCTACACACACACACACACACAGTTAGTGCTGGCTGAGAGAATCCGACGACACACACATGCTGTCACATTATGAATGGTGGCGCGCACACACACACACACACACACACACACACACACACACACACACACACACACACACACACACACACACACACACACACACACACACACACACACACACACACACACACACACACACACACACACACACACACACACACACACACACACACACACACACACACCTGCAGGATGCTGGAGTCCTGCTGTTGTCCAGCTCCCCCCAGTCCGGCCGTTACGTTGATCAGGATAGTCTCCTGTGGAACACAAGGCCAGTGAGGATTAATCCTCAATACTGACTCCATCATCAATACGCTATGATCAACACTCTATGATCAACACTCTATGATCAACACTCCATGATCAATATACTAAGTCTATCAGCAATTATCTATTAACAATATACTGACTCTATGATCAATGCTCTATTACACTCAGTACACTCAGATTATATTAAATGCTCTATTAGACTAGACTATTATTAATAGCGGGGTTGATTTAAGTGTGGTGTTGTGAAGAAATGACATGATATGTAGATCAGGATGGAAGTATCAAAACAAGCATTGGAGTTGCTTTGATATTCAAGTATCGGGATGTATGGACGAGCAAACGTGTAAATGTATAGGTATGGATATCGAAGTTCTGTGCTATTTGTATAAGGAACAATAGGTCCTGCTTTGGATATTGAGGCGTTGTGGAGTATGGATGGGGAACAATAGGTGTTCCTGAGGACTTCCCGAGTCCTGCTTACCGTGGTGGGAGGCTTGGGGAGCGGGGAAGAGGAGGCTGAGGCCAGCAGTAGGAGGAAGACAGCGGCCAGCGGGAGACCCATGGACTTCATTTTACCGCTCCGTTATTCTAAGAACAAGACAGTTAGCGGGAGAACCATGCGCGAATCGTCATGTCAATGTATATCATGCGATAATACGAGCAGGGAACGCTACGTACCAAAACAGTGCAGTGACGCATGTAGAATACGCATGCGCACTGCTCAACTCTCGTCCCCTCGTCACTTCTCGTTCTCGCCGACGTGACAACGCGATGGCGGTGCTGCTTGAAACGACGCTTGGTGATATAGTTATAGATCTGTTCACCGACGAAAGGCCTAAAAGTAAGAGCGCAGCCTGGTGGTGGTACCGGGTGGTCGCGGTTGATACCTGGGTTCAGTTTGGGGGTTGAGGAGAGCAGCAATCTGTGATGCTACCCCTGTTAGCGGTTAGCTGTTTACATGCGTTGCCAGATTGGGCCAGATTTCCTCCAGGGTTTCACTGGTTAGGGTTCATGTTTCTACTACTGTACATTAACCTTGTCTCACCTGCAATCACTGGTTGTCCTTTTTCTAATCTTTCAGCCTCCTTGAACTTCCTGAAGTTATGCAAAATAAAATACTACAACTACTGTCTATTCCACAATGTGCAGGTAATCCCATCAGTCCCGCTACACCGTGTTGACATCTTGTTCATTGTATGTGATAATAATACACATCTGTGAAGATGTGTATTGGAGGAACAGTTCTTGTGTTTACATTAGTATGAGCGCCTGTTAATCCCTCCTCTCCGCCTCTAGAGGGACTTCATGGTGCAGACCGGAGACCCCACGGGGTCGGGTCGAGGTGGGGACTCCGTCTTCAGGTCAGTGTCCTCGTCCCCATGGCTACGGCTCAGCCTCCTTGTCACCATGACTACCATTTAGCATCCCGTAAAGCATGGTGGCAGTTTGTGTAATGCTAGTTTAGCTGCTGGTTGTTCATTGGATGTAAATAAACTATCATACAACGAGGTATTGAAGACACAAGTTGGGTCACTCTGAGTAAATAAATAGTAGACTCAAGGGACTACTCTCCCTTGATTGTGTGTCTCATCATCCTGTAAAGCACCAGTTAGCGGGAATTAGTAGTAGTATTGGTAGTAGTAGTAGTAGTATAGTAATATAGTAGATAAGTGGGACTCTTTAACCATTTGATTCAGGGAGACAATAGTAAACTAGCCCCTGGCTTTAGTGAGAGGATGGGAGCTGTAGGATTCTACATGGCGTTGTTGAATACCCTGAAGATGAACTCCTCACCGTCCTGTGGCTCCGCAGTAAGCTCTACGGGGACCAGGCGCGCTTCTTCGATGTGGAGAAAGTCCCGCGTATCAAACACAAGAAGAAGGGAATGGTTTCCATGGTGAACAACGGGAACAACCAACATGGATCTCAGGTAGGCCTCCTCTAGACTGCTGTTACCTCAGGTAGGCCTCCTCTAGACTGCTGTTACCTCAGGTAGGCCTCCTCTAGACTGCTGTTACCTCAGGTAGATCTCCTCTAGACTGGTCCTACTGGTACCTCCAGGATGGTTCCCAGTATGCAGAGACTAAACCACCGTGTGCTCCCCAGTTCCTCATCACGACGGCGGACAGCGTGGACTACCTGGACGGCGTGCACACGGTGTTCGGCGAGGTGAGCGAGGGCCTGGAGGTCCTGGCCAAGATCAACGAGACCTTCGTGGACAAAGACTTCCTCCCCTTCCAAGACATCAGGTGAGCCTCGTGGAGCGGGGCCAGCATCACGAAAACCCTGGGCTAGCTCCCTGATGAGAGGGTGAGGGTACGGGGGTGAGAGGGTGAGGGTACGGGGGTGAGAGGGTGATGAGAGGGTGGTGGTTCAGTGATGAGGGGGTGATGGTTCAGTGATGAGGGGGTGATGGTTCAGTGATGAGGGGGTGATGAGAGGGTGATGGTTCAGTGATGAGGGGGTGATGTTGTTGCAGGATCAACCACACGGTGGTGCTGGAGGACCCCTTCGACGACCCCCCAAACCTCCCCGTCCCAGACCGCTCCCCCGAGCCCACCAAGGAGCAGCTGGATGTAGGTCACCACGGCAACCAGACTCAGCAATCCTCACCGAAACCGTAGCAACCGATAACGACCACAGCAAAACCAGAGAACCAATCGTGTGTGTGTGTGTGTGTGTGTGTGTGTGTGTGTGTGTGTGTGTGTGTGTGTGTGTGTGTGTGTGTGTGTGTGTGTGTGTGTGTGTGTGTGTGTGTGTGCAGAGCGGGCGCATCGGGGCAGACGAGGCCATCGATGACAACGAGGGGCGGGCGGCCGAGGAGCTGGACGAGCTGCTGAAGGAGAAGGAGGCCAAGACACAGGCCATCCTGCTGGAGATGGTACCTCCTCCACACCTCCTCCTCACACACAAACCTCCTCCTCATTACACCACCTCCCATCACATCGTGTGTGTGTGTGTCTCCCTGTGTGTGTGTGTGTGTGTGTGTGTGTGTGTGCGCGCGCGCGCGTGCAGGTGGGGGACCTCCCAGACGCTGAGGTGAAGCCCCCTGAGAACGTTCTGTTTGTCTGTAAGCTGAACCCCGTGACCACCGACGAAGACCTGGACATCATCTTCTCCCGCTTTGGAGCCATCCAGTGGTACACTGCACACACACTACACACTGTCTGCTACACTCTGCACCCTGTATACACTACACTCTGTCGACTACACCCTACATACACTACACACTGTCTACTACACCCTACATACACTACACAGTCTACTGCACACTGCACCCCATATACAATACGCACTGCACCCTGTATACAATACACTGCATCTTATATAGACTACGCACTGTCCACTACACCCTAAACCCTCCATCCTATACACACTGTCCACTACACCCTAAACCCTCCATCCTATACACACTGTCCACTGCACCCTAAACCCTCCATCCTATACACACTGTCCACTACACCCTAAACCCTCCATCCTATACGCACTGTCCACTACACCCTAAACCCTCCATCCTATACACACTGTCCACTACACCCTAAACCCTCCATCCTATACACACTGTCCACTGCACCCTAAACCCTATACACTCAGTGTCTCAGCCTGTTTTACTTTATAAGGGATCCATACACAGACTTATGCACTTAAGTCTAGTCTAGTGTATTTGAAGCTATCCCTTTTAAAAACACTGACATGGTGTACAATGTGTGTATGACTAGTAACACCTTGTGTTGTCTGTAGCTGTGACTAGTAACACTCTGTGTTGTCTGTAGCTGTGACTAGTAACACTATGTGTTGTCTGTAGCTGTGACTAGTAACACTATGTGTTGTCTGTAGCTGTGACTAGTAACACCTTGTGTTGTCTGTAGCTGTGACTAGTAACACTATGTGTTGTCTGTAGCTGTGACTAGTAACACTATGTGTTGTCTGTAGCTGTGACTAGTAACACCTTGTGTTGTCTGTAGCTGTGACTAGTAACACTATGTGTTGTCTGTAGCTGTGACTAGTAACACCTTGTGTTGTCTGTAGCTGTGACTAGTAACACTATGTGTTGTCTGTAGCTGTGACTAGTAACACTATGTGTTGTCTGTAGCTGTGAGATCATCAGAGACTGGAAGACGGGAGAATCTCTCTGCTACGCCTTCATCGAGTTTGAGAAGGTGAGTCTGATGAAACAGCCCATGAGATGGTTAGTGATGAATCATGTTTAGGTTCCAGTAGGACTTGTTAGGAGGACTAGTTAGTAGGACTAGTAGGTCTGACGGTGGATCACTTTGTGTTCCCCAGGAGGAGGACTGTGAGAAGGCGTTCTTCAAGATGGACAACGTGCTGATCGACGACCGCCGCATCCACGTGGACTTCAGCCAATCCGTCTCCAAGATCAAGTGGAAGGGGAAAGGTGTGTTCAGGGCGGCGTGAGGCTCAGGAGGCCGGGCGGGTCGGCTGGTCACCGGAAGGTGGCTGGTTCAATCCCCGGCTCCTCCTAGCTGAGTGTGGAGGGGTCCCTGAGCAAGACGCATCCTCTTCTCACTCCTCCTCTCTCTCCTCCTCTCTCTCCTCCTCTCACTCCTCCTCTCTCTCCTCCTCTCACTCCTCCTCTCCTCTCACTCCTCCTCTCACTCCTCCTCTCTCCTCCTCTCTCTCCTCTTCTCTCCTCTCCTCTCCTCTCACTCCTCCTCTCCTCTCACTCCTCCTCTCTCTCCTCCTCTCACTCCTCCTCTCCTCTCACTCCTCCTCTCTCTCCTCTTCTCACTCCTCTCTCTCCTCCTCTCACTCCTCCTCTCACTCCTCTTCTCACTCCTCCTCTCCTCTCACTCCTCCTCCTCTCACTCCTCCTCTCACTCCTCTTCTCAGGAGGGAAATACAGCAAAGACGACTTCAAGGCCTACGAGAAGGACGTGGACACCCGGTCCAAACTGGCTCTGAAGGACAAGGTCAAACCCAAACTGGAGTATCCTTTCAGAGTTTATATCAACCCTATTGGTTACTTCTACCTCATCCAACACACACAGAGATCACCAACACACACACAGATCTGACACTGAACCCTTACACAGCCAGGGAACAGCATCCAGTCGCTAAGCAACACGTTGTCCTGAACCGCCCCAAAAGCACCCGGTACCAGCTGCTACTAGACGACGAGGAGGAGGAAGAGGAAGAGGAGGGACCGGGCCTTCGTCCTCCAGAGAGGAAGCAGCCGAAGAAGCCAGAGAAGCCAGAGAAGCAGAAAGATGATGAGAACGGCAGAGGGAGCAAAGTATCCAAGGTAGACCCTCAAACACCTCCTTCACCTTAATACACCTCCTTCACCTTAATACACCTCCTTCACCTTAATACACCTCCTTCACCTTAATACACCTCCTTCACCTTAATAGACATCCTTCACCTTTAATCACATCCTTCAACTTAATAGACATCCTTCACCTTAGAACAACTCCTTCACCTTAATACACCTCCTTCACCTTAATACACCTCCTTCACCTTAATACACCTCCTTCACCTTAAAACACCTCCTTCACCTTAGAACACCTCCTTCACCTTAGAACACCTCCTTCACCTTAAAACACCTCCTTCACCTTAAAACACCTCCTTCACCTTAAAACACCTTCACCTTAGAACACCTCCTTCACCTTAGAACACCTCCTTCACCTTAGAACACCTCCTTCACCTTAAAACACCTCCTTCACCTTAAAACACCTCCTTCACCTTAAAACACCTCCTTCACCTTAGAACACCTCCTTCACCTTAGAACACCTCCTTCACCTTAAAACACCTCCTTCACCTTAGAACACCTCCTTCACCTTAGAACACCTCCTTCACCTTAGAACACCTCCTTCACCTTAGAACACCTCCTTCACCTTAGAACACCTCCTTCACCTTAGAACACCTCCTTCACCTTAGAACACCTCCTTCACCTTAGAACACCTCCTACACCTTAGAACACCTCCTTCACCTTAGAACACCTCCTTCACCTTAGAACACCTCCTTCACCTTAGAACACCTCCTACACCTTAGAACACCTCCTTCACCTTAGAACACCTCACCTTAAAGGGGACATATTATGAAAACAGCCCTAGCTTCGGCGCCAGTTCAGCTCCCGGAGTACACCGCCGGAGCTGCCGGACTGCGGCCGGACAGCGTCCGGCAGCTCCGGCGCGGGGAGCTGGGAGGCAGTCCAGCAGCTCAGCTCCCGGAGTACAATCCTTTTCTTCTCCATGTCGCGGTTCATGGACTTCAGAGAGTCAATGCCAAAGTTCCTTCCCCCCAATTCTTCTCAACCATGGCCGAGATAACCCCCGCTACGAGTCTTTACTTGTGGAAGTACCAGAGACGTCAGACACAGTCTTTATTATTCATAATATCATCCGAGGCGCACATAGCTTTTGGCCGTGATATTTCAAAGATTATATAAATACCTGTGTATAATATTATTATTATGTTATGTTATATAACATAGATATAGAGCTCCAGGAGTCAGCAAACGGCAACAACCCCTTCTCCTCCATGCTGTGGTTCAGTCTGACAGCTCATTGGTCAATGGGCAGCAGCTCATTGACCAATGGGCAGCAGCTCATTTGCATCACCGCTACAGACAACAGAATCAGCGCGTTCTGAAGGGACTGAAACAGAGGGGAATAGCGGTAGACGATATTATTTTCCTAAAAGCTATTTCCAGCAAACAGTTTCAAAAACATGTTTTCTGGAACTCAAATACAATGTTTACTTGTTGGGAAAATACCATAATATGTCTCTGTTAAAACACCTCCTTTACCTTAAAACACCTCCTTCACCTTAAAACACCTCCTTCACCTTAAAACACCTCCTTCACCTTAAAACACCTCCTTCACCTTAGAACACCTCCTTCACCTTAGAACACCTCCTTCACCTTAAAACACCTCCTTCACCTTAAAACACCTCCTTCACCTTAAAACACCTCCTTCACCTTAAAACACCTCCTTCACCTTAGAACACCTCCTTCACCTTAGAACACCTCCTTCACCTTAAAACACCTCCTTCACCTTAAAACACCTTCACCTTAGAACACCTCCTTCACCTTAAAACACCTCCTTCACCTTAAAACACCTCCTTCACCTTAAAACACCTCCTTCACCTTAGAACACCTCCTTCACCTTAAAACACCTCCTTCACCTTAGAACACCTCCTTCACCTTAAAACACCTCCTTCACCTTAGAACACCTCCTTCACCTTAAAACACCTCCTTCACCTTAAAACACCTTCTCTTTAATACATCTCCCTCACCTTAAAAAAAATTCCTTCACCTTAAAACACACATCCTTGATGTTAAACACCTCCGTCAGGTGAAAAAACATCCTTCAGCTTCACATTTAATCAGTTTAGATAATTAGGTCACCCCTGATTAATCAGATCATCAGTTCACACCTGATTAATCAGTTTAGATAATCAGTTCACACCTGATTAATCATTTTAATGAATTAGTTCACACCTGATTAATCATTTTAGTGAATGAGTTCAGCCCTGATGTGTTGTGTATGCCGTCCCTCCCTCCTCCAGGACAGCCACGGAGACAGCAAGACAGGTGGGCAGCGAGACAGGGACAGGGAGATGGGGAGACACAGGGACAGAGAGAGAGAGACCGACCGACACAGAGAGAGAGACAACGACCGACACAGAGAGAGAGACAGAGACGGGCACAGGGAGAGAGACAGGGAGAGTCACCACAAGCACAGGGAGAGGCCGCGGCCAGAAGGGGGCGACAGAGAGCAGGGCCGCCGGGAGAGGAGCCGCTCGCCCAGGAAGACGCGCGACAACGAGAGGAGTCGCAACAGATGAGGCGGAGGAACGATCTGGAGGAGGGAGAGTCGTTTGTGTAACATTTGTGTATGTCAGACCTGTTGTTGTGATGTGTTCCAGCTGGTCTGTTTTATGTAATAAAAGGTGCAAACTCAAACCTTTCTCATTTTACTTCAATTTCTCTTTATGACAGTGGTCATATACGTGATGGGAGGGTTCTAAGGGATGGGGTCTGAAGAACGAACTGCACCATTGGCTAACTTTAATTATATTTATTATGCTGGAATCTAGAACTGGTAAATAGATATACTGGTCTCTGTTACTGGTCTTCAGATAGAACTGGTCTATGTTACTGGCCTATAAATAGTACTGGTCTATAGTTATTACTGGTTTATGTTACTGGTTTAATGATGGTAGGCCTACTGGTATACAGGCCTACTGAGAGGGTAAGTTATGGACCTGAAGTGAAGAGAATTTAACTCCATGCCTTGTGTCAATGCATAATATCAAGTCCATAAATATGAAGTCCCAAAAGGGTTCCTACTTCCGTCCAGGAGTTGCTTACTTTGTTGTACACCTGGCGTACAATCTAATCTGAACTGATCCGATCTGCTTTTACGATATGAGAATCTCTGTCTCGTAATGACGTCAATTGATCACTGCCCTCACCTGCGTTCACTGTACTTCCTCCTCCCGTCAGCCGGAACCTGTTCCGCTGATTTCTCCCCACACAAAGGCACCTGTCAGTCAACCCGGAGCGGAACTATCAGCTGATGACGCGGCGTGCGGCCCGCGGCCCGCCTCGTGTTGTTCAGACGGTTCCTCATCAGACGCACGGATCATTTTCCATTGAACTTCTGATTTAATTGGTTGGTTGCTACTGTGACATGACTGAGTAAGTCATTTAATCGTGACTATGTAGTCTATTTATTCAAAGTTTCAGTAACATTTTTGGATCTAAAACATATCTTGTTTTTTCCGCATTTAAAGATCCGTAAGGTTTTACATTTTTAGTTTTTTTTGGAGAACTGCATCCATATAGGAACAGTCGGCTCTACAGGAATAGAGTCTGGAGTGACTTAATTGACCAATCAGAATCGATCGTTCAATAAATATATACTATTAAAATGAATACCACTGAAGGAGATGAAGTATGTAGACATATTAATAAAAATATTTTTTACAACAAATAAATCAAAAACTTTTAAGGGAGACAGTTGATCGCTCCAAGTAAAGAAAAGTAGTAAGTGAAGTAGGCCTACATGCTGCCGCTGATACCGTGTACTGGCGTCCTGCAGCCTCCTCTCTAGTGCGGAGGGGCTTGCTGGGACGCGTCGCGCCCGAAGCATTTATTGAAATTCAGAGGATTTCGGGGAAGGGAAGAGTTTGGCCGCGGGCCTGATGTCTGCGGGGCCAGTGTTCGACATGTGTCTGAGAGCTGGTATGAGGAAGCAATTGAGATCTGAGAACTCGCTGACTCGTCTGCTTGTCATCTCTCCCACGCCTCCTAGAACACAAATCCCGGTTCCTACCTACGTAGCTCACAGATCCTAACTCCTTACCCTTAGCCCCTGCTTGCTAACTCTTCGCTCGTAAGTCATTACCCTTAGCTCCTTAGGCCTAGCTCCTACTTCCTAACTCCTATGTCCTATATATCCTACCTCCTAACTCATAGCATACCTCCCAACTATTAGATCCTACCTCCTTGTTCCTACTTCATTGTTGCTACCTTCCTACCATCTCTGCCTCCTACATCCTAGCTCCTAACTCCCACCTCCTAGCTGTCCTCCACTCCCAGGTGGCTCTGGTGGGTTGTGGGCCCTTATCTCCTCGCTCCTAGTCCTTACCTCCTCTCTCCTAGTCCTTACCTCCTCTCTCCTTAACTCCTCTCTCCTTATCTCCTCTCTCCTTACCTCCTCTCCCTTATCTCTCCTTTCCTATTCCTTACCTCTCTCCTAGTCCTACCTCCTCTCTCCTTGTCTCCTCCCTCCTAGTCCTTACCTCCTCTGTCCTAGATCCCCTGTCCCACGGATCCTCCAGAGACTTTCGAGGAGTTTCCACATGAGACTGTTTCGAGGTTTCAGGCAATATTTAGATTTTGCGTAATAATTAAACGTTGGCTAATATTCATACATTGTGTAACGGTTGAACTCGTATCTGTGTAGCGCTGCGCTGGACGGGAGGGTCTCGCAGCGAGGGGCAGGGCAGCACAGCGCCATGGGGTTAGCAAACACCCTGGCTTCACTTTATCTCCCTCTTTGTAATAAGATATAACAATAAAGTAAGATTAAAGTGTTATATATATTTCCGATTCACATATTATTGTATTTATAATACATATTTATGTATAATTAAGTATTCACAGTGTATCTGTGGATACCTATCGTTTTTCTAGCTGTGAATTACAATTATGTATTTAATATTCATGTTTTTTGGCTCAAAGGAATACAATGTTCAGACATGGTAATCTGTAATCCGTTTGGACTATAGGGAGAGAGGGAGCGACTGGGTTGACAGCTGGACAAGTACTTGTGCTCTTCTGGTATTGTATCGTAAGATCTCATAGATGAAGGCAGATAAGTCTGTTTCGTAACTCCTTCATGTGAGCAGGTACAACAGTTCCTCCTCTTGTTTCCTCCTCTTGGTTCCTTGTCTAGGTTCCGGGAGGGGTTTTTGATCTTGAGTTGAAGGTGAATGCCGAAGGGGAGGGAGGGAGGGAGGGAGGGAGGGACAATGCTCCGAGCCGCCCCAGAGAAGGAGCTGGCAGCCGCGGCTACTGGAACAGGGAACTATTGACTTTGTTCCCCTGCTCCTCGCAGCTCTCTCACTTCCTCCTCTGACTCATACACTCTCAGTCGCTCTGCGGCTGTCTCCAGAGAGCCGGATAAAGGCAGAGACACACACACCAACACACAGAGAACACACAGCAACACAGAGACAGACGGAGAACGGAGAGACAGACAGACAACGAGAGACAGACAGAGAGGGTACAGGAGTAAACGTCCGTCAGGTGAGTTTGGTCCACAACACAGAGGAGAGTGAGTGTGTGTGTGTGTGTGTGTGTGTGTGTGTGAGGGAGAGTGGCAGAGACAGAGAGAGAGAGAAGAATGTTACGCTGTCCCATTCCATAGTTATGTGTGTTGGTATTATGACTGTTTTGTAACAGAGGCCGCATGCGTGTGTGTGAGTGTGTGTGTGTGTGTGTGTGTGTGTGTGTGTGTGTGTGTGTGTGTGTGTGTGAGTGTGTGTGTGTTATAAGGAAGTGAGGGAGTGCGCATTGGAACAAACTGCAGATCATGTTGTGTTCTCTGTAGCGTGTTGTTTACAGCACACGCGTGTTCACTGGAGTGTGTAACCAGCTTATGTTGTGTTCTCTGTGTTACCAGGACACGTTGTGTTCACTGAAGTGTGTTGCTACCAGGACACGTTGTGTTCTCTGTGTTGTTACAGCACATGTTGTGTTCTCTGTGTTACCAGGACACGTTGTGTTCACTGAAGTGTGTTGCTACCAGGACACGTTGTGTTCTCTGTGTTGTTACAGCACATGTTGTGTTCTCTGTGTTATCAGGACACGTTGTGTTCTCTGTGTTGTTACAGCACATGTTGTGTTCTCTGTGTTACCAGGACACGTTGTGTTCTCTGTGTTATTACAGGACACGTTGTGTTCTCTGTGTTGTTACAGCACATGTTGTGTTCTCTGTGTTGCTACAGCACATGTTGTGTTCTCTGTGTTGTTACAGGACACGTTGTGTTCTCTGTGTTGTTACAGCACATGTTGTGTTCTCTGTGTTGTTACAGCACACGTTGTGTTCTCTGTGTTGTTACAGCACACGTTGTGTTCTCTGTGTTGTTACAGGACACGTTGTGTTCTCTGTGTTGTTACAGGACACGTTGTGTTCTCTGTGTTGTTACAGGACACGTTGTGTTCTCTGTGTTGTTACAGGACACGTTGTGTTCTCTGTGTTGTTACAGGACACGTTGTGTTCTCTGTGTTGTTACAGGACACGTTGTGTTCTCTTTAGAGTGTTGAGTCAACATAGAGAACGAATCTGCTTCATATCTCACTTCATGTTGTCCAGCTGAGGAGGTAGGAGGTAGGAGGTAGGAGAGTGTTGACCAGGTGAGGAGGTAGGAGAGTGTTGACCAGGTGAGGAGGTAGGAGGTAGGAGAGTGTTGACCAGGTGAGGAGGTAGGAGGTAGGAGGTAGGAGAGTGTTGACCAGGTGAGGAGGTAGGAGGTAGGAGAGTGTTGACCAGGTGAGGAGGTAGGAGGTAGGAGAGTGTTGACCAGGTGAGGAGGTAGGAGGTAGGAGTGTTGACCAGGTGAGGAGGTAGGAGGTAGGAGTGTTGACCAGGTGAGGAGGTAGGAGGTAGGAGGTAGGAGGTAGGAGAGTGTTGACCAGGTGAGGAGGTAGGAGGTAGGAGAGTGTTGACCAGGTGAGGAGGTAGGAGGTAGAGGAGTGTTGACCAGGTGAGGAGGTAGGAGGTAGGAGAGTGTTGACCAGGTGAGGAGGTAGGAGAGTGTTGACCAGGTGAGGAGGTAGGAGGTAGGAGGTAGGAGAGTGTTGACCAGGTGAGGAGGTAGGAGGTAGGAGAGTGTTGACCAGGTGAGGAGGTAGGAGGTAGGAGAGTGTTGACCAGGTGAGGAGGTAGGAGGTAGGAGAGTGTTGACCAGGTGAGGAGGTAGGAGGTAGGAGGTAGGAGGTAGGAGGTAGAGGAGTGTTGACCAGGTGAGGAGGTAGGAGGTAGGAGTGTTGACCAGGTGAGGAGGTAGGAGGTAGGAGGTAGGAGAGTGTTGACCAGGTGAGGAGGTAGGAGGTAGGAGAGTGTTGACCAGGTGAGGAGGTAGGAGGTAGGAGTGTTGACCAGGTGAGGAGGTAGGAGGTAGGAGAGTGTTGACCAGGTGAGGAGGTAGGAGGTAGGAGTGTTGACCAGGTGAGGAGGTAGGAGGTAGGAGAGTGTTGACCAGGTGAGGAGGTAGGAGGTAGGAGAGTGTTGACCAGGTGAGGAGGTAGGAGGTAGAGGAGTGTTGACCAGGTGAGGAGGTAGGAGGTAGGAGAGTGTTGACCAGGTGAGGAGGTAGGAGGTAGGAGTGTTGACCAGGTGAGGAGGTAGGAGGTAGGAGGTAGGAGAGAGTTGACTAGGTGAGGAGGTAGGAGGTAGGAGTGTTGACCAGGTGAGGAGGTGGGAGGTAGGAGAGTGTTGACCAGGTGAGGAGGTAGGAGGTAGGAGAGTGTTGACCAGGTGAGGAGGTAGGAGGTAGGAGTGTTGACCAGGTGAGGAGGTAGGAGGTAGGAGGTAGGAGAGTGTTGACCAGGTGAGGAGGTAGGAGGTAGGAGTGTTGACCAGGTGAGGAGGTGGGAGGTAGGAGTGTTGACCAGGTGAGGAGGTAGGAGGTAGGAGAGTGTTGACCAGGTGAGGAGGTAGGAGGTAGGAGTGTTGACCAGGTGAGGAGGTGGGAGGTAGGAGTGTTGACCAGGTGAGGAGGTAGGAGGTAGGAGTGTTGACCAGGTGAGGAGGTGGGCGTGTCTTACGGTAGAGAGTTGTTACGGTAAAGGTAACACCTCCTCCCGTCTTTGCACAGGGTTCATTTAATCTCCGTTGTGTTCCGTCCGTGCCACCGCGATACAGAAGCTCTTTAGAGCGAGTTGACAACCGGCTCAGGCCTGAACCGACATCAGAGCTGGTCCAACAGAGGCTGGATCTGTTCACAGGGTCAGCCCTAGACCAGGGCTGGCTGTGTCACACAGACCCGCCCCTTCTGATGTCACCTGTCGCCCTCTAGTACACAGGTGGTTCCCATGGAGATCTACCAGGAGCAGAAGGCTAGGAGGCTCCTCCCCAGAGACAGCCCCCCCTCCCCCCCCGGCCCCGCGGACCCCCCCGACCCCCAGCCCAGCAAGGTGGAGCGCTTCCTGAAGCTGGGCTACACCCACAGAGACATCCACCGCGTGCTGCAGAGCCTGAAGCCCGACGCCCAGACCAACGACATCCTGGAGGAGCTCATCAAGACGTCCCCCCGGGCCGCGGCCCAGGCCGCCTCCCTCCCCGCCCCGGCCCCCAGCTCCACCCCCCGGCTGGTGGCCCGCGGCTGCAGCCTCACGGACCCCGGCCCCCGGGCCCCCAGCCCCAGGAAGACCCCGGCCAAGGCGCATCCGGGTAGCGGGTTCAGGCCGGTGGTCATCGATGGGAGCAACGTAGCCATGAGGTAAGAGACAGGTGGGAGGACGGTGTTGGGCAGAGGTAGGGGTGGCAGAGACTAGAGGCTAGTTACTCACAGCATCATAGCCTAGAGGCTAGTGAGCCAAAGGATAGCCTAGTGGCTAGTTACTCACAGCATCATAGCCTAGAGGCTAGTGACCCAAAGGATAGCCTGGTGGCTAGTGACCCAAAGGATAGCCTAGTGGCTACTGACTCAAAGGATAGCCTGGTGGCTAGTGACCCAAAGGATAGCCTAGTGGCTACTGACTCAAAGGATAGCCTAGTGGCTAGTGACTCAAAGGATAGCCTGGTGGCTAGTGACTCAAAGGATAGCCTAGTGGCTAGTGACTCAAAGGATAGCCTAGTGGCTACTGACTAAAAGGATAGCCTATTGACTAGTGACTCAAAGGATAGCCTAGTGGCTAGTGACTCAAAGGATAGCCTAGTGGCTACTGACTCAAAGGATAGCCTGGTGGCTAGTGACCCAAAGGATAGCCTAGTGGCTAGTGACTCAAAGGATAGCCTAGTGGCTAGTGACTCAAAGGATAGCCTGGTGGCTACTGACTCAAAGGATAGCCTAGAGGCTAGTGACCCAGAGGATAGCCTGGTGACTAGTGACCTAAGGATAGCCTGGTGGCTAGTGACCCAAAAGATAGCCTGGTGGCTACTGACCCAAAGGATAGCCTAGAGGCCCAAAGGATAGCCTGGTAGCTACTGACTCAAAGGATAGCCTAGTGACTAGTGACTCAAAGGATAGCCTAGTGACTAGTGACTCAAAGGATAGCCTGGTAGCTACTGACTCAAAGGATAGCCTAGTGACTAGTGACTCAAAGGATAGCCTAGTGACTAGTGACTCAAAGGATAGCCTAGTGGCTACTGACTCCCATAATAGCCTAGAGGCTAGTGTCTCCCAGCGTTATAGCCTGGGGGTTTGTGACTCCCAGCAGAGAGGTTGGGATTCTATCCAGGTCAGGTCAAACATGAGAAGGTTTCCGTGGTCTCTGAAGGCCCTTTTCAGGGCACAATGCCTCAGTTCCTCCGTCGACTTCCTCTTCTGTGTTTTTCGGTTATTTATACTCTCTCGGAAGTACTGCATGTGGACTCTTCCTCGCCACACACCCTTATCGCTGGGAGTGTGATTGATCTACACTGAGGGCGAGGCTTCAGTTCACAATGGGGTACTTAGGAGCTAGTAGTTAGCAGCTAGCACCTAGCAGCTCAAAGCTAGCAGCTAGTCTAGCACCCGGGGCTGCCAGAGTGTGAATATGAACCAAATTTCGCTACAAAGCGTGCGGTCGCACCAGCACCCCTGAGCCGCGGTTTCACTTCCTCTTGTCCCAAACCGGTTTCAACAGGGGCTTAAGGCTGTTTGTTTTGGCGTCTTCGCAGCCATGGCAACAAGAAGGTGTTTTCCTGCCGTGGGCTGCAGCTGGCGGTGATGTGGTTCTGGGGGCGGGGCCTGCGTGACATCACCGTGTTCGTCCCCTTGTGGCGCAAGGAGCAGCCGCGCCAAGACACTCCCATCACAGGTACACCGTCATCACGGACGAGGGCTGGGTCAGCGGCAGGGGCGGGACGGGGCGGGGCGGGAGAGGCTAACCCCGCTGGTTAGCGTGTGTGTGTGGCTCTGGAGGTACTGCGGGTCGGCTGGTAACCTGAAGGCGGCCGGTTGGATCCCCGGCCCTCCTAGCTGAGTGCCGAGGTGTCCCTGAGCAAGGTGCCTCACCCTGACTGCTCCCGACCAGCTGGCCGTCGCCCTGCGTGGCTGACTCCGCCGTCGGGGTGTGAATGTGTGCATGAACGGGTGAATGTGAGGCAGGATTGTTAAGCGCTGTTGAGTGGCCACTGGTTAGCAAAGCGCTGTCTAAATGCAGTCCGTCTAATCCCCCAGACCAGCACATCCTGGAGGAGCTGGAGAGCCGGAGGATCCTGGTGTTCACGCCGTCGCGACGCGTCAGCGGGCGGCGTGTGGCGTGCTATGACGACCGCTACATCGTGCGTCTGGCCGTGGAGTCGGACGGCATCATCGTCTCCAACGACAACTACCGTGACCTGCAGACGGAGAGCCCGCAGTGGAAGAGGTTCATCGAGGAGAGGCTGCTCATGTACACCTTCGCCAACGACAAGTAAGACTGACCCAAGCCTCTGTACTGTCTAACCCCCACCTGCTCCTTAACGACGTGTGTCTGTACTGTCTAACCCCTACCTGCTCCTTAATGACCTGTCTCTGTACTGTCTAACCCCTACCTGCTCCTTAATGACCTGTCTCTGTACTGTCTAACCCCTACCTGCTCCTTAATGACCTGTCTCTGTACTGTCTAACCCCTACCTGCTCCTTAATGACCTGTCTCTGTACTGTCTAGCCCCTACCTGCTCCTTAATGACCTCTCTGTACTGTCTAACCCCTACCTGCTCCTTAATGATCTGTCTCTGTATTGTCTAACCCCTACCTGCTCCTTAATGACCTGTCTCTGTACTGTCTAACCCCTACCTGCTCCTTAACGACCTGTGTCTGTACTGTCTAACCCCTACCTGCTCCTTAATGACCTGTCTCTGTACTGTCTAACCCCTACCTGCTCCTTAACGACCTGTGTCTGTACTGTCTAACCCCTACCTGCTCGTTAATGACCTGTCTCTGTACTGTCTAACCCCTACCTGCTCCTTAATGACCTGTCTCTGTACTGTCTAACCCCTACCTGCTCCTTAATGACCTGTCTCTGTACTGTCCAACCCCTACCTGCTCCTTAATGACCTGTCTCTGTACTGTCTAACCCCTACCTGCTCCTTAATGACCTGTCTCTGTACTGTCTAACCCCTCCCCAACCACAGGTTCATGCCCCCAGACGATCCCCTGGGGCGTAGCGGTCCGACCATCGACAGCTTCCTGCGAAACGCGCCCTGGGAACAGGAAGTCAAGCAGCAGCACTGCCCCTACGGTACCGTAATGTCTATAATAAACTATATTATAACCTCCATTACCGTATTATCTATAATAAACTATATTATAACCTTCAGTACAGTATTATCTTTAATATACTCTGCTATATATTAATACCAACAGAACCTTATGCTTTATATGAATGACATTACTTTAACTTAGCAGACACTATATAAAGCGACTTACAATAAGTGCATTAAACCAATAAGATAGAAGAATAGAGAGTGCATCAAAGGCATCAAATTAGAGTTATTTTTTCTTATTTTTCTTGTTTTGATAGGCAAAGATGCATATTAGAGAGAGAGAGAGAGAGAGAGAGAGAGAGAGAGATACAGAAAAACAAACATCACTGCACGTCAGTCAGGCATCAGGACACAACAGAGGAGACCTGGTTATTTCCTTGATGGTGGAGATATGTGGCGTGACGTGGCGAGCAGTGTGTGATACGACGGCGTCGGCCATCAGGACTGGGTGGAGCCCCAGGCTGGTCTGAACTCAGCTTTATTTACATACGAGGAATGTGTCGGGGACTTCCTTGTACTGAACGGGCATTACATCCGATTGTTCAAGCCCTCCTGTTCCTCTTCTACACAATCTGCAGGCTTTGTCTGAAACGCTCCAGGCTGAGACACTAAAGACTGAGAGACACTTTAGCCTGAGGCACTTTAGTCAGAGACACTTGAGCCTTAAATACTTTAGCCTGAGACACATGAGCCTTAAATACTTTAGCCTGAGGCATTGTGGCATTAAAATGTACACCCCAGTGGATCTGCTGTTGTGTAAGTGTACCGTGTGCCTCCCTATTTGTTCAATAATCACTTTATCCGTCCTCCTTCCAGGTAAGAAGTGTACTTACGGGAGCAAATGCAAGTTCTACCACCCTGAACGAGCCAACCAATCACAGCTCTCGGTGGCTGACGAGCTGCGAGCCATGGGCAGGCCGACGCCCATCCACCAAACGCCCGCCCAGCTCGAGGTGGAACTCACCTCTCTGTACCCCCCCTCCTCTCCGGCGAGGAGAGACCACGCCCCCACCAGGGCCGGTCAGACCTGGGGCCCCCCGTCCTCCCTGGACCAGGCCCTCGGCTCCATGGAGGGCTCTGTGTCGGAGCCGCGCCTCCGGTCCACCGACGGCCTCTCCAGCGGCTACTCCAGCGGCTACTCTGGGTCCTCTGGTTTCCACAGCGAACCCTGGGGGGGCGGGGTCTGGGGCAGCCTGCCTCTGGCCCCGCCCCCCAGGGGGAGCAGCATGTCAGGGGGCGGGGTCACAGAGGAGAGGCGGACCCTGAGCAGTCAGCTGAGCGCCCTGTTCCCTCCTCGCACCGTCCAAGAGATCATGGACACCCACCCCCACGTGGCGGACATGTCCCAGCTCATCTCCCTCATACAGAGGACCACCCCCCTGTCCTAGCCCTTCAGCTAGCTAGCCCTAGCTCTATCTTAACTTAACCCCTAGCTCTATCTTAACTTAACCCCAAACCCCTAGCTGTATCCTAACCCTAACTTAACCCCAAATCCTAGCTCTATCCTAACCCTAACTCAACCCCAAACACTAGCTCTATCTTAACCTAACTATCCTAACCCTAACTTAACCCTGAATCCCAGCTCTAACTTAACCTTTAACCCTAGCTCTAGCCCAACCAAGGGCTATGTATCCTTAATGAGGAGCATGCCATGTTGAACCAGGGCCCTGTGTTTATCTTCTCAGCATTAAAGCTGTTCCTCGGGTCAGAGTTAAGACCTGACCAGGTTGTAAATGTGCAATGCACTTCTCTATTGCTGGATTGCCAGCGCTGACTAACAGCATACTGTTGTGTCCCAGTTGCCTCAAAATGAGGAAACTTATTTTGTTAAGATTTATGGTTCCGAAGAGAACGTTTCCTTCCTCCTAGCTGTGAATACCACCGTGCCTTTATCTCAGACCGTGTTTTACAATGTGTGGAATAAAACTTTTTATACCTGATCATGTGCTTTGCTTATAGTTTTGTCCAAACAACTTAAACTAAACGTAACCTAGTTAGCTAATTAAAGCTAAACCTAACCACACCTAACCTTGCTAACTTTAAACCTAAACTTAACCAAACCAAGCTAATTGTATACCTAAACTTAACCAAACCCTAGCCGACAGTATACCTACACTTCACCAAGCACTTGTTAAACATCTACCTTAACTTAGCAAAACCCTGGCTCACTGTACCACTCAACTTAACTAAACCCTAGCTAACTTTAAACCTAAATTTAACCAAACCAAGCTAACTGTATACCTAAACTTAACCAAACCTACATAACGTTCTACATAAACTTACCTTAACTTAGCAAAACCCTGGCTCACTGTACCACTCAACTTAACTAAACCCTAGCTGACTTTCTACCTAAACTTAACCAAACCAAGCTAACTGTATTCCTTAACTTACTCAAAAAGCGTTTGCTTCCCTCTGCATGCTGCTGGAAGCAGCTATCTGTAGACTCGATTATCTCATATATATCCCATAACACATCTAATGCGTCATGGGAATATTCCCCAGGATACATCTTTTACCCATTGAAAACGGCAGATCAGATCTGGAACAGCTCGGCAGATTAACTGAAGTCCTGCAGGTGCCTCTCCGATGAGTTCAAGAGAGCAAACCAAGCAGGTGGCGCCATCTGGCGGCTGACAGAGCCTTCGGCTTCCAACACCATTGAAGACTTTTCCAGAATAGATTTTTTTAATTATTTTTACAAATAACTTATCTGTTACAAAGACAGTTTTCCCAGCTAAAATCAAAAAAAACACTTTAGATATCCAAATAATTTGTTTTTCCACGTAATAAAACAAACTCCTGCTTAGAAACAGGAGTCCCACTTTGTACGATTTCAGTTGGTTTTGTTTTAAGGCACTGATTGGTGAGAGCGAAGACCCAGGCACTAATGCACGGCTTTTTTTTTTTCACAAAATGTGGGAAAACTTCACAAAAATAATCATGACACAGTTTCTGGAACTGATTGGCAATAAGAAAACGTTTGAAATCGTCACCAAGAAAGCAGACAGGAAGGAGGAAGCGACCTGATAAAGATGGCGGCCCCGGCGCGTCCGTAGTGTCAGGTGACGTCGACGCCCGGACCGCAGGAACACTTCAAATATTCGAACGTCCACGCTTTTATTTTGAAAAACCGATTCAGACGGTCTAAGGCGGTTTTGTAAAGTCCGGAGGAGGCCGATGGCGCCCGATGGGGTCAGCCAATCGGGCGTCTCCCCCCCAAAGTCAGAGTGATTCCGTGTGGCGATGTCGTCCCGTCGCGACTCAAACCTTTATTGATTCAAACCTTTATTCCAGTTGTCACAACAACGCACCGAGGTCAACTGAGGTCAACTGAGGTGAGCGAGGGGGGGCTGGCTTGATGTTCGGTAAACAAGACCGAGGCCACACCCCTGGACCCGGGGGCGGGCCCAGGGGGGCGTGGCTTCGTGACGACGAGGGTTCCGTCCGTTAGAGAGGCGGTCAGAGTAAGAGACAGGAAGAGGAAGTCTATAACGCTATACTTACAGGAAGGAGGTGGAGGGGCCTCTCCTCTCCGGACAGTACTGTACACAAAGCATGCAGTAACCATGGAGACCCGCGTAACCATGGACACCACCGTAACCAGGAAGTGAGCGTAACCAGGATTGAGCGTTACCATGTAGAACCCTGTAACCAGGAAGTGAGCGGCGAAGGCGGCGGCCCGGCGAGGGGTAGGCCGAGCCGGCGCCCCCCCCAGAGGACCGGACGGAGCAGACCGGACCGGGACCGGACCGGAACCGGACCGGGACCGGGTCTAGACCCCACCTAGACCGGACCGGGACCAGGTCTAGAGTAGACCGGACCCCAGAGGGTACACAGCGGGGTGCCGTGTGAAGTTCATAATACTGAAGGGGAGCAGTAGGAGTATCCCATGGTGCACCTGTGTCCCAGCGAACAGGAGGGGGGGGGGCGAGGTACGACTGACACACACACACACACACACACACACACACGACACACGACAGACAGACACACACACACACAGACACACACACACACAGACACACACACACACACACACACTCCTGTGGGTGGTCTACTGGCTCTCTGATTGGGCGGGGGGCGGGGCTAGAAGTGTCTGCGGAAGTCACACTCCTCACAGCGGTTCAGCAAAGGGTGGTTGAAGAAGGTGCACTCCGTGCAGCTCCAGTGGCTGCCCTCCTCCTCCTCCTCCTCCTCCTCCTCCTGCTGCTCCTGCTGGTGCTGATGCTGCTGCTGTTGCTGCTCCTGCTGCTGATGCTCTGAGGACGACTTTGGACCACGGACGCCTCCCTCTGGAGGAGGAGAGAGAGGTTAGAGGAGCGACGGTGAGGAGAAGGGAGAGAGATGGGGGAGTGGGCGGGCCTCACTCACCGACCGCCGCGGGACCTTTGGGTTTGGGCGGGACGAGACCCAGGAACCCGATGTTGTCATAGAAGTTGTCGATGGCACTGGGGTTAAAGTGTGGTCCTGCACAGAGACACAGGCTCTTACTGGCTTATAGGCCTTTCACACATTCACTGAAAAGACCATTCTGGGTAAATCTGAGTAAAGTCTGAGTAAAGTCAGGCTAAAGTCAGGGTAAAGTCAGGGTGACATCAGGATAACGTCAGGATAACGTCAGGATAACGTCAGGATAAAGATTTGGGCGAGATAGGGGAAGTCAGTGGAAAGTCATGGGGAAGTCCCGGTAAAGCTAGACACCAACCTCGTGTTTGCAGGAGATCGATCTCTTTGGTGAGGCAGTCGATGTCAATCTGCAGGATCCGGTTTTTACACCTCAACTGTTTCATCTCCTCGTTCTGAAAACCAAACCCGATGTCAGACATCAGAACATCAGGTTCCACGCTGAAGCATTTGTTTCCACGTAGAGAATAACAAAGGCGTCAAACTACTTTGAGGTTACAGGACACAAGAGAGAGAGAGAGGCAGAAATATGGAGTGAGATAGTGAGAGATAGGGAGATAGTAATATAGTGAGATAAAGAGTGATAGTGAGAGACAGAGTGAGGCAGATAGAGTGAGATAGTGAGAGGAAGTGAGACCAAGACAGAGGGATACAGAGTGGGGGAAAGTGCGAGACAGCGAGAGAGTGAGATAGGGAGAGAGAGAGAATGAGATAGTGAGAGACAGAGTGAGAGTGAGACAGCGAGGTGGACAGTGAGGGTCTTACGGAGGGTGTTTGCGAGGCGGAGTTGGACCTCTCGTTCCGCCTCCTGGTGAGGTCGTTCTCCATGTCGTTCACCTCCTCCTTCAGCTTCTCCAGCCGCTGCCTCTTCACCTCCAGCTCCCTCCACAGACGCTCCATACGGGCCTTCTGGTGCACCAGCAGGGCTGCACACACACACACAGTCACGGATACACTAATAACACACACACACACACACACACAGTCACGGATACACTGATAACACACACACACAGTCACGGATACACTAATAACACACACACACACACACACAGTCACGGATACACTAATAACACACACACACACACACAGTCACGGATACACTGATAACACACACACACACACACAGTCACGGATACACTGATAACACACACACACACACACACAGTCACGGATACACTAATAACACACACACACACACACACAGTCACGGATACACTAATAACACACACACACAGTCACGGATACACTGATAACACACACACACACACAGTCACGGATACACTAATAACACACACACACACACACACACACATACACAGTCACGGATACACTGATAACACACACACACACACACACACAGTCACGGATACACTGATAACACACACACACACACACACACACACACACACACACAGTCACGGATACACTAATAACACACACACAGTCACGGATACACTGATAACACACACACACACACAGTCACGGATACACTGATAACACACACACACACACACAGTCACGGATACACTGATAACACACACACACACACACACAGTCACGGATACACTAATAACACACACACACACACACACACACACACACACACACACAGTCACGTATACACTAATAACACACACACACACACAGTCACGGATACACTAATAACACACACACACACACACACACACACAGTCACGGATACACTAATAACACACACACAGTCACGTATACACTAATAACACACACACACACAGTCACGGATACACTGATAACACACACACACACAGTCACGTATACACTAATAACACACACACACACACACACACACACACAGTCACGTATACACTAATAACACACACACACACACACACAGTCACGGATACACTGATAACACACACACATACACACACAGTCACGGATACACTAATAACACACACACACACACAGTCACGGATACACTGATAACACACACACACACACACACACACACAGTCACGGATACACTAATAACACACACACACACAGTCACATATACACTGATAACACACACACAGTCACGTATACACAAATAACACACACACACACACACACAGTCACGTATACACTGATAACACACACACACACACACACAGTCACGTATACACTAATAACACACACACACACACACAGTCACGTATACACTGATAACACACACACACACACACAGTCCCGTATACACTAATAACACACACACACACACACAGTCACGGATACACTAATAACACACACACACACACACAGTCACGTATACACTAATAACACACACACACACAGTCACGTATACACTGATAACACACACACACACACACACGCTGCACCAGAAGGGCTGCACACACAAGTCACTCAGTCAAACAGTCCTAAAATGACATGTCCTCAGAGATTGATGTTGGTACCACTGGGTTGTCCGACAGCAACGCTGCTGTCTGTTCACCTTTGATGTTTCAGTTCGGTTTATTACTTTCTGTTTGGCCGGTGGTTTCAACATCCTGTACTCAGAGAACCCCAGTATAACACTAGGCAGCCACATAATGTAGCGTAGCAACATTAGCCGTCTTTCTGCCACTAATGTGTAGATATAGATCTACTCGATGTTATAAAGAGTGTAGATATAGATCTAACAGATGTTATAAAGAGTGTAGAGATGTTCTACGGGGGGGGGGGGGGGGGGGGTTTAGATCTAGATCTTTAAGATGTTCTACAGAGGGGTGTAGATCTAGACCAGGGGTCGGCAACCTTTTGTATCAAAAGAGCCATTTTGGCCCATCTCCTGCAAAAAAAAATTTTTTGGAGCCGCAAACTTTTTCATTCACCCCCTCCCCCCTCCGGAGACGCTAACGCTGCGCACCGCACAGACATTTTTTGTGACACTCTGTAAAAAAATAACATAAATCTTTAGCTGTCATGTGGCATCAGGGAGTAGCCTACAGTACAGTAGACTACAGTAGCCAGTCAGCAGCGTCAACCGTTGACGTTCTACGTGATCGGTCATGGCCAGCAATGTAAACAAGGAATAGATAGCATAGCATAGCATAGCGATACAATAGTCAAGTAATGAAAAAACTGTAAGGACCTTTATTATCAAAATATAACGTACTGAAACTTTAATATTCAACACGAGAACTTTAATGCTGTAAACCTTTTTTTATTATTATTATTTTTTTAAGAAAACTGCAGGGAGGGGTGTAGACCTACCAGATGTTGCCCAGGGGTTCAGGTATAGCTCTACTATATGTTCTACAGGGGGATGTAGATCTAGACCTACCAGATGTTGCCCAGGGGTTTAGGTATAGCTCTACTATATGTTCTACAGGGGGGGGTGTAGACCTACCAGATGTTGCCCAGGTGTTCAGATATAGCTCCACTATATGTTCTACAGGGGGGGGTGTAGACCTACCAGATGTTGCCCAGGGGTTTAGGTATAGCTCTACTATATGTTCTACAGGGGGGTGTAGATCTAGACCTACCACATGTTGCCCAGGAGTTCAGGTATAGCTCTACTATATGTTCTACAGGGGGGGGGTGTAGGTCTAGACCTACCAGAGCCCCCCCAGGTGGTCCCGCCCACTGACCTTGTGTGTAGGCCGCGTCGTCCGAGCCGGCGCTGAGCCGGCGGTGCTCGCTGGGCCGGTCCCGGCCCTGGGGGTCCCGGCCCTGGGGGTCCAGCGCCGGCGGGGGCTCCGCCTCGCTGAAGTGGTGGTCCGGGAGCGGCAGCAGGTTGGCCGTCTCGAAGGTGGGGGACACCACGCCGGGGGAGACCGCGGGGGGCTTGTTGGGCGACACCGTGATCTTGAAAGTGTACTTGGTGTTGGGCTGGGTGACCACCACCCGGGGGGACGAGGCCCCCAGCCCGCCGCCCGCCGCCCCCCCCGCGTGCCCGACGCGGGACTTGGGCGGGTGGTGGTGGATGTAGGCGGGGCCCATGCTGAGCCCGCCCCCCATGGCCCGCGCCCCCGACCCCGAGCCCTGCATGGGGGCGTTGGCCGAGATGTAGACCGTGGGCGGGTTGCGGCCGCCGCCGCCGTCCTCCGCGCCGGCCGAGATGTAGAACTTGGGGGCGCCGCGGGGGGGGGGGCACGGCCGCGGCCATCGGGGGGCCGTCCTCGCCGAGGGCGGAGGGCGGGTGGTGCGCGGCGGGGGGGCTGGCCGAGATGTAGACGGTGGGCTGGCTGCGGCTCAGCCCCCCGACGGCCAGCGGCGCGCTGTGGGAGGGGCCCGAGGACGAGGACGAGGCCGGGCAGGAGTTGGAGGAGGCGCTGGAGCGCGGGCCCCCGGAGCGCGGGCCCCCGGAGGGCCGCAGCAGGGCGCTGCTGGAGCTCCGCTGGGGCGACTCCAGCTTGATCTCGATCTGGTTCTTGCGGGGGCCGGTGGAGATGTTCTGGATGTTGTACTGGCTGAAGGAGGGGGGCGGCTGGGGGCCGGCGGGGGCCTGCAGGAGGGAGGAGGGCGCCTGGGGGGTGGTGGGGGAGCTGATGGGCATGTAGACGTGGGAGGTCTGGTGGGGGCCCTGGTGGGGGCCCTGGTGGGGGCCCTGGTGGGGGCCCTGGTGCTGCGAGGTATGCGAGGAGGAGGCGTGGGGGAGGCCGGGCCACGCCCCCGCCGGGCAGGGCGGGTGGGGGTTGATCTGGTACATCTGGGGGGGCTGGGAGGTGGGGCTGTACTGGGCGCGGGCCGGGCCGGGCTGGGGGCCCCGGTGGACCCCCGTCTGGCTGACGTAGGGCCGGATGTAGATGGCGTTGCCCTGGGGGCTGCCCATGCCCGCCTGCGGCCCCCCGTGGATGTGCAGCGAGGTGGGGGTGTTGCGGCCCGTCTTGGGGGCCAGGGTGACGGTGATGGGGTTGAAGCGGGGGGGCGGGCCGCCCTGGGGGGGCGCGCCGCCCTGGGGCCCCTTGGCCGGGTACAGCCCCAGGTGCTGCGGGGGCTGGGGCTTGCGCTGGGGGGCGTCCATCGAGCCGCACGCCGCCGGGCGGGGGGGCCCCTGCGCCCCCTGCTGGTAGAAGTCGGGGGCGGGGGCGGCGGGGGTCTGCAGGGGCCCGTCCCCCAGGCTGTGGGCCAGCGTCCTGCTGCCGTTCATCCTGGGCCCCGGGGGGGCGGCGCTGGGAGCCGGGGTGGTCAGACCCAGGCTCAGCTTGGTCATGTGCTTCCGGAGCCCGGAGATGCTGGCGTCCGATAGGCTCTCGGTCTCCTCGCTGTACAGGTAGGCGGGGCTCACCTGGGACAGGTAGGCGCAGCAGGCGTCCACGTTGTTGTTGTTCTGGACGGACACAGAGAGCGGCTGCAGAGTATTTATACACATTGAGGACCACGGCCCCGAGCTAGAGACGGTCCGACGTCATCTCTCCTTCCCGATACCGGCTCCTGAGGTTGAGTATCGGCCGATACCGAGTCTACATCGAGCGTTGTAACTACGGTAGTATTGTTCTTATCGAAGGGTTCTCTTAGGACGACCGCGATGCATAGCCCGATTACTTACAATCATTTTTTTCAGAATTAGATCATTTAAAATGTTTAATTATAATAATGAATGTGTATTCTTGTAGACAAGCGTCCATGTTTTAGCCTCGGTAGCTCTGACACACGTCGGTCTGAGGTGGAGTTCCCCCGTACGACTCCCCGTACGACGCGGCTCACCACCGCAGGGTGTGACGCTCTCTGTCCCATCGGCGCATAGACTTGCATACTCGCCGATACCGCGTTCTAGCCAGTATCGGAGGGATTTCGATATGGTTCTCGGTATCGGAACAACTCTACTAGGGCTGGACCTAATTATTCGAATATTCGAATACTCGTTCGGAAAATTTGTATTCGAAGCTTAAATCAGTATTCGGAGCTTCGTTTTTTTTTTTTTTTTCACGTACGTGACATTACCAGAGCGAGGGAGGCAAACCATAAGCGACACCAAGCAGAGAAGCGAGAGAGGTGGAGGAAGAATAGATATCTTGTTTCCCTTTACTTATAACGCAACATTAGCGGGATCTCTGGAGGAAAAGTAATACTTAAAACCTTAGCTTAGTTGTTTGTTTACGTTCGCTGTACAGCGCCGCGCCAATCAACTGTGACTGGCTTGCTGCAGAGCGTGAGCGTCTTGGGAATACCCGGTCAATATAATGGATATAAAATGGACACATAAGACAATCAATAGTCGGTATTTGTTATGGATTTATTGTACAAATTTCCTGAAAAGATGCACGTTCCAGAATGAATTGAAAAGCTCCCGTAAGGGCTGAGATGACAGAGAACAGCTGATTTGGAACGAAGCAACAGCTGTTCGCTTTCACGGGGAAAAACTAAGGAACTTCTACCTACTTAGGCCTACTAATTTACCTTCAAAAGCTATTAAATCTTCAACAAAATATGCTGTCAAAATCGGTTCCAGGGAGTATATAGGGATTATTAATGTTGTTTTTGATGGTGTTTTTTTATGGAACGAGTATTTGAATATTCGCTCGGCATTGGGGCCAGCCCTAAACTCTACACATGCTGGAGAAACAAAGTGCGGACCCCGGGGGGGCGCTCACCTGCAGGGCGCACTGGGACACCACGCCCTCGGGGACCTCCGGGTACTTCTGCCGCAGCTCGTGTAAAACCTGAGTGTCTATCTGCTGGCTTCCCTGGGCCATTCGTCTAGAGGCAGGGCAGGACCGCTCGCTCCAGGGGCGGGGCCGGTGCGGTCAGCTAGGGGTCACCGCTGGACACAGCACTCCTCCAGCATCATCATCTGAGGGCGGGCGGGGGGGGGGGGGGGGGGGGATACAGGAATAAAGTGAACAACCCGATCACACACATTGGGCCAGGTGGGCGTGCATATGAAACGGCAGGAAACACGGGGAGCTCTTCATAAATATAACTCTGGATCAAGTTGGAGGTTGTTCTCGAAATGACATCGCAGAGAACACTTTGAAGGTATGACCACGACCAGCCGCGGAGTGGACCGGGGCCTGGACTGAAGTCTGTGGCAAGGCCTGGACTGAGGGCTGCTTGGTGGTTAGGGCTGGGGGTTAGCCCTGGACTGAGGGCTGGGGGTTAGCCCCTGGACTGAGGGCTGCTGGGTCTAGGTGGTTAGTGCTGGGTCTAGGTGGTTAGTGCTGGGTCTAGGTGGTTAGTGCTGGGTCTAGGTGGTTAGTGCTGGTGGTTAGTGCTGGGTCTAGGTGGTTAGTGCTGGGTCTAGGTGGTTAGTGCTGGGTCTAGGTGGTTAGCCCTGGTGGCACTGGTTAGTGCTGGGTCTAGGTGGTTAGTGCTGGGTCTAGGTGGTTAGTGCTGGGTCTAGGTGGTTAGTGCTGGTGGTTAGTGCTGGGTCTAGGTGGTTAGTGCTGGGTCTAGGTGGTTAGTGCTGGGTCTAGGTGGTTAGTGCTGGGTCTAGGTGGTTAGTGCTGGTGGTTAGTGCTGGGTCTAGGTGGTTAGTGCTGGGTCTAGGTGGTTAGTGCTGGGTCTAGGTGGTTAGTGCTGGGTCTAGGTGGTTAGTGCTGGGTCTAGGTGGTTAGTGCTGGGTCTAGGTGGTTAGTGCTGGGTCTAGGTGGTTAGTGCTGGGTCTAGGTGGTTAGTGCTGGGTCTAGGTGGTTAGTGCTGGGTCTAGGTGGTTAGTGCTGGTGGTTAGTGCTGGGTCTAGGTGGTTAGTGCTGGGTCTAGGTGGTTAGTGCTGGGTCTAGGTGGTTAGCCCTGGTGGCACTGGTTAGTGCTGGGTCTAGGTGGTTAGTGCTGGGTCTAGGTGGTTAGGGCTGGTGGTTAGTGCTGGGTCTAGGTGGTTAGTGCTGGGTCTAGGTGGTTAGTGCTGGGTCTAGGTGGTTAGTGCTGGGTCTAGGTGGTTAGTGCTGGGTCTAGGTGGTTAGTGCTGGTGGTTAGTGCTGGGTCTAGGTGGTTAGGGCTGGGTCTAGGTGGTTAGTGCTGGGTCTAGGTGGTTAGTGCTGGGTCTAGGTGGTTAGTGCTGGGTCTAGGTGGTTACCCCCTTTACTAGATGGGTAGGCCCCCGGGTCAGAAGGTCCCTTAGTTGGTTAGCCATGCTCAGAAAAGGGCTAAACTGGTTATGCTCTGACTAACGCTCACTAACCCCACCCAGACGCAGAAGCACCCAGCCCTCCCCCGGTTCGAGTGGGGGCAGAAAAACGAACACACCCCACATACCACCACTTTCCCCGGTGATTGGCTGGGTGGTTGTGCAAGCGGCGTACGACTATCTAAAAACTGGTTTAACGGGAAAGCAGCTAGCAGCAGGTTTAAGTGGCTAGGAGCCTCGCGCCCGTTAGAGGCTCCTCCACTCCTTGCCTGGCTTTCCATGAAACCAAACACCCACAGTGAGATCTAATCTATCGGTTTAACCTCCCTTTACAAGCACCAGGGTCAAGTTTTTATACATGGAAAAAGTATTTGTATATGTATCGAAGGATTAGCAGTAATACCCCTGACAAGTATTTATGCGTGGATAAAGTATTTGTATGTCTATTGAAGGTTTTGCAGTAATTCCTCAGACAAGTATTACATGGATGAAGTATTTGTATGTCAAAAACTATGGAAGGAATGGCAGTACCTGGACAAGTATTTGTACATGGATGAAGTTTTTGAAGTGTTTGCATGTCTAACTTTGGAAGGATTGGCAGTAATACCTCCTGAAAGAATTAATCAATGGATAAATAATTTGCATGGATACACAATACCTTGAAGAAAGAGCCAACGGGGACCGTCCCAAAACCATCCCATCTCCATCCCAGTGTTGTATTCTAGGATTAGCATAGTCTGTGTTTAAGAGCAGAAATCAGCCTCAAACAAGGAGATCACACCCCTACCACACATCACAGTGCTACAGCACACCCCACTACACCTTTACAACACAACAGCGCCATAAGACCCCTACAACACACCCGATTACACTGTTATAACACACCCCACTACAAAAAAACACAATGCTACAACACAATGGTGTTATATAACACCACAACAACACACCCCACTACAACACACCGCCCACGACACACCAGTACAGCCGACACACCGCTGCGACACACCGATACGACACACCCCTACAGCAGACATACCGCTACAGCCGACACACCACCACGACACACCAGTACAGCCGAAACACCGCTGCGACACACCGATACGACACACCCCTACAGCCGACACACCACTACGACACACCGCTACAACACAACGCTACGACACAACGCTACACCCGACACACCCCTACAGCCGTCACACCGCTACAACACAACGCTACGACACAACGCTACAGCCGACACACCGCTGCGACACACCGATACGACACACCCCTACAGCCGACACACCGCTACTACACAACGCTACGACACAACGCTACAGCCGACATACCGCTACAGCCGACACACCACCACGACACACCTACAGCCGACATACCGCTACAGCCGACACACCACCATGACACACCTACAGCCGACACAATGCTACGTCACACCGCTACAGCACAACGCTACAGCCGACACACCGCTACAACACAACGCTACGACACAACACTACGACACAGCTACAGCCGACACAACGCTACAGCCGACACACCGCTACAGCACAACGCTACAGCCGACACACCGCTACAACACAACGCTATGACACAACGCTACGACACACCTACAGCCGACACAACGCTACAGCCGACACACCACTACGACACAACGCTACGACACAACGCTACGACACAATGCTACGACACAACGCTACGACACACCACTAGAGCTGAAACACCACTACGACACAATGCTACGACACAACGCTACGACACACCACTAGAGCCGAAACACCGCTACAACACAACGCTACAGCCGACACACCACTACGACACAACGCTACGACACAACGCTACGACACACCACTAGAGCCGAAACACCAGTACGACACAACGCTACGACACAACGCTACGACACACCGCTACAAAACAACGCTACAGCCAAAATCACCGCTACGACACACCACTACGACACAACGCTACGACACAACGCTACAGCCGACACACCACTACGACACACCGCCACGACACAACGCTACGACACAACGCTACAGCCGACACACCACTACGACACAACACTACAGCCGACACACCACTACGACACACTGCTACGACACATCGCCACGACACACCGCCACGACACAACGCTACGACACAACGCTACGACACACCGCTACGACACACCGCCACGACACACCGCTACGACACAACGCTACGACACAACGCTACGACACAACGCTACGACACAACGCTACGACACAACGCTACGACACACCGCTACGACACACCGCTACGACACATGCTACGACACACCGCTACGACACAAGGCTACAGCCGACACACCGCTACAGCCGACACACCGCTACAGCCGACACCCCGCTACAGCCGACACACCGCTAGGA
Source organism: Gadus chalcogrammus (assembly GCF_026213295.1). Taxonomy (NCBI): domain Eukaryota; kingdom Metazoa; phylum Chordata; class Actinopteri; order Gadiformes; family Gadidae; genus Gadus; species Gadus chalcogrammus. The sequence continues at coordinate 1,110,658 of NC_079432.1, forward strand.
CACACCGCTACGACACACCGCTACAGCCGACACACCGCTACAGCCGACACACCGCTACAGCCGACACACCGCTACGACACACCGCTACGACACACCGCTACAGCGACACACCGCTACAGCCGACACACCGCTACGACACACCGCTACAGCCGACACACCGCTACAGCCGACACACCGCTACACTCTGTGTGTCCACGGGACCCATCGCACACTCAAAAACCTCTGAGCCCACGTTGGTGATCCTTTCAGAGATCTCAGGTACAAGACGCAGAGTTTAATTTCCTCCTACTTAGGATAACACGTTTGTGATCTGAATAAAATAATGAAACATCTGCTCTGTCGTGACCTACTAGCAACTGTCTTAGTATTATGTTAATTCACATTATTTTACATTTAGGGACATTCTCATTCTGCTTTGATAAAAACATCTGGAAATGTCCATATATTCTTACCCGCTGCTTACCACTAAAAAATAAATTAAAAAAGATTTAAAAAAAAATATATATATATATATATATATATTACATTATGGGATTCAGGATCAGAAACAGATCGATTGCTGAGTAGGTTTTCACACAAAAATGATTTGTTTTGGTCTCGGTGTGCATCCCAATAACCATAAAAGAAAGTGTCTGGTCCCGACGGTCAGAATATAGCCATGTTACATCTCTTTAGATACATCTACCTTTATACATGTAAATACATCACAACGTAGTTCCTTTGGCTTCAGACCACAGCATGGGATGATCAACATCTTAAGCAACACCGAACATTAGGCAACACCGCAACAAACAAGTACTAATCTGTTCGGAATGGACCATACAAGATGGTTGGTACATTGAACAACCGTAAACACGTTTATTATACCACATAGGACTCTTAAACATGTATCATATGCCAGGTAGGACTCTTAAATATGTCCTTTTATATAATTGTATGACACTGTATAACCATTAGATGTGTGTATTACACCAGGCATGACTCCTAATGTGTGTATTACACCAGCTTCTACTTTTAGAATATGTATTGCACAAGCTAGTACTCTAATATTTGTATTACAACAGGAAGGACTCTAAATATGGATACTTTAGCAGGTATGACTCTTAATGTGGATATCACAACAGGTAGTACTCTTAATGTGTGTATTACAACAGGTAGTACTCTTAATGTGTGTACTTTACCAGGTAGTACTCTTAATGTGTGTATCACAACAGGTAGTACTCTTAATGTGTGTATTACACCAGGTAGTACTCTTAATGTGTGTACTTTACCAGGTAGTACTCTTAATGTGTGTATCACAACAGGTAGTACTCTTAATGTGTGTATCACAACAGGTAGTACTCTTAATGTGTGCATTACACCAGGTAGTACTCTTAATGTGTGTACTTTACCAGGTAGTACTCTTAATGTGTGCATTACACCAGGTAGTACTCTTAATGTGTGTCTTACACCAGGTAGTACTCTTAATGTGTGTACTTTACCAGGTAGTAATCTTAATGTGTGCATTACACCAGGTAGTACTCTTAATGTGTGGATTGCACCAGGTAGTACTCTTAATGTGTGTATCACAACAGGTAGTACTCTTAATGTGTGCATTACACCAGGTAGTACTCTTAATGTGTGTATTACACCAGGTAGTACTCTAACTGAGTGTTCTTTACCAGGTAGTACTCTTAATGTGTGCATTACACCAGGTAGTACTCTTAATGTGTGTATTACACCAGGTAGTACTCTAACTGAGTGTTCTTTACCAGGTAGTACTCTTAATGTGTGCATTACACCAGGTAGTACTCTTAATGTGTGCATTACACCTAGTACTCTTAATGTCTTTACTTTAGAAGGTATGACTCTTAATATGTGTATTACATCAGGTAGATCTCAATATGCGTTTATACCAGGTAGGATTGTTGAACATGTGTATGACACTGCATAACTGTGTATTACCATAAAAAACCAGAACGTTGATACATTTAAATCCTTAAATAAGAGTATTACAAACTAAATGCACTTACACAGAACACTAGTATTACCCAGCTGTGAATCAGTACCAATACCAGGTAAATACTCACAATAGTTGAGCAACATGTTGTTAATAACTGAATAAGTACTACTCTCTTGTGATATGCCGTTACTGAGAGTAACAACGCTATTTATTATCGCACCACTTCAACAATTTCTTACGACGTTGTACGAAACGCTCAATGGAAAAAGTAGCAACACGTCACGATAAAATGTAGTAAACTAGTTAAAACAAGTACCAAATCACTACTAACTAGCTAACCAGGGAACCGAGCACACAAAGAAACACCGAGTTCCAACATTCAGTGTGGGGAGAGTATTAGAAGTTAGGAAACAACCACAGCTCCAACTTTTTCCACCAGTCAAACGCCGACAACAAACTTTTCCTCCCCGTTTTATGTCCTGCTCCGGCGGGTCAGAAGTAAACCCAAACCGGTCCGTTAATCCACCACTTTATCAACCACTTTATAAACTTTGTTAACTTAGTTAACTTTAAATACACTGGGCCTAGAAGCGGAGAGGGAAGCCTACCGTCTCCTACCGCCGCCGCTCCCCGGGCCAGCGGGTCTCCAGCAGGAAGAGAAGCCGAGCGGGGGAAGCCCTGCCGCGGACCCGGAGCTCTGGCCGCACCGAGGCCTGGGCCTCCTCGGTCCTCTACTGGGGGGGATACAGCCCCACGACCCCCCGCCGGTGGAGAGGCTCGGAGATACTTGTGACAGCGCCTCGCTATCGTCTCGACTCCGCTGCTTTTTTCTTATTTTCTCCTCTTTTCTCCTCCAGGAGAAACAAAATACCGTCTCACAATATGGAGGCTTCTGAGGCGAGCAGCTATCGCGAGTGGAGGAGGTGTGGATATCGCGAGAGGAGAAAGTCGTCTGAGACTTTATGCCTTGGATGTATAATAAGAATATTTCTAGTCTAAGGTGTGAGATTTTTCCAGTGTCTGGGGCTTGTGGAGATGCTGACGTACTATCTCCATACTAGACTTGTAGCTATGCGCTGGCAAAGGAGTAAAGTGACTGGCTGTCAAACTAAGACCAGTTTTTAAGTCAAAACTCTCAGAAAAGCCCATTATCATTGTTCTTCCATGGGCCGGTGTTCCAGTATGGTAGTATCGGTTGGCTAATGGTGTGTGTGAGTGTGTGTGTGTGTGTGTGTGTGTGTGTGTGTGTGTGTGTGTGTGTGTGTGTGTGTGTGTGTGTGTGTGTGTGTGTGTGTGTGTGTGTGTGTATGAGGGTGTCTGTGTGTGTGTGTGTGTGTGTGTGTGTGTGTGTGTGTGTGTGTGTGGGAGAGTGGAAGAAGGGGGAGGGAGGGGAGGGAGGTGGAGATGGGGGAGAGTGGAAGGGAGGGGGGAGGGAGGGGGAGGAGGGGGAGAGTGGAAGGGAGAGGCCTGGAGGTTATCTAGGATGAAACACGAAGCGTCTGGAAGTTGGAATCAAACGTCTCATAACGCCAATGGTCCCATAACCAGGAGGGTTATTATATCTATGTATGATATCAACAATTATATATCGTAAACAAAGTTTCTGTCATGTTGTCCTGGTGTATGTCTTGTGTTTTATCATCTCAAACCTGATGAATTGTTATCAAGTTGTACGGTAGCTAATCTCCTCTCTGGTTGTCATCAGGTATTCCCCTGCCTGGTGGAGCTGCAGTCTGGCGACATCTAGTGGAGAACTCCACAGCGTCTACCAAAAGTCAAGGTTAAAATTAGAAGAGCTAGGTATTTTATTACAATAAAATAAATGTCCAGCCTTTTTCAATATGAAGAATAGATCAGTGATAGGACCTGAATTAATTAATCATTTACATCCCTGTCCATCAGCATTGACTATTTATATTTCCAGGTCATTTTAAGCTACAACCGGAAGCAATGGTAGAGATGGCGACTTTAAATACTTAAATAAGAGTTATATTTACCACTACATATTCGGGGGGACAACAGCGAGCATTAAAAGACAAAGGTTTATCAATGAGAAATTCTATATTCTAGTCGATCTGTTCCATGTAGGCCATCTGAAATGCTTTCTGTGGTTCAACAGCGAACATATCTAATCCTATATATCGACTCCTTTTGAAGCCTCAAGTTGAAGGAAAACTGATAGATAGGCCTACTCAGTTGTTTCTTACCACATTTTATCAGTAACAAATAAATCTTTTGAGTTACTACTTTGGTTGAAAACCGACAAACTATTTGAAATAAAATGAATGTCAGTCAAGTCTCCGTCTATCTGTTCGCATGCGTGACGGACGTTAGGAACTGGATATTGTCTTGTCCATGAGGAACACGCCCTATCAGAATGTTCGTAGGTATCATGGGTGGGCAGAGGAAGTTGTTTTTCAATTAAATTACGCACCCAGCAAGCAACGGACGTGTCTATGTGTGGTCCATATTATTTAGATTAATTTCTGCAATCTCTGTTTAATTCAGAAGTAAAGTAGAGATATAACAATGGCGACGATGATTAATTGGCATTAGCTAGTTGTAAACTACAGTTTCGTTAGTTAGTATGGAGAAATCCGGGATTCAGCATTTTGCATGCTACACCGAGCCGGTGTTCTGCCATTTTCTGCTACCCATCAAATTCTGCTACCTAGTGGTTCTGCGCATGCAGAACCACTGATTGGTGCGTGCGCACCAATCAGTTTCTGGCGGATGGTGAGTATTTTCTTTAAAACATGTGTTTAACTGCGCAATTATCTTACAAATATGTTTATCATTGCGCCTTTTGACCTGTTAGCACGTAAATATGTGCACACTTCTGATGAATGTCGAAATAAGATGATACATGTGTTATCTTTACGGGTCTGGGAGCGGAGAAAGTTTTCGGTGGAGGGGGAGGGAGACGACGACATCTTGTCTTGTTATAACAAGATATTTATCGTGTTACATAAATTCTAAATACTTGTGATTGTAAAGCTATGGAGGAAAGACGGAAACAATCGTTTGACCTCCTGTCTCTGGGAAAATTCCAGGATGGCTTTGGTAAGTCCCAGAAATTAAACATTAATTGATAACCGTCCCCGCTAGGTTCCAGATGGAAGCGATGGCCGACGTCGTTGCAGCTGTATGCTGACGGCAAAGGGCTTATCGTAGCCGCGGATTCACCTGATGCTACGAGGCAAAGGAGACGTGCTCTGCTACTTCATCTGGCTGGACCAGACGTACAGGACATCTTATCAACTCTTCCGGACACGGTAAGGCAACCCAATACTACGAGGCAGTGGAGGCGTTGAATGCATTCTTTGTACCCCAAGTCACAGCGCTGGCGAGGCACGCATTTCAAAAGCTGCACCAGAGGCCAGGTGAGATGGTACAGCAGTTTGCTACATGTCTGACACAAGCTGTGAGAGGCTGTGGTTACGGGGTAGATTCTGACAATCAGATAAGGGATGCGATAGTAAGCAAAGGAACGTCGGACTATGTGAGACGGAAACTTTTAGAAGAGGGTCGTGGATTGACGCTTGCATCTACACTGGAAATAGCTGCCCGTTGTGAGAGCATCGATGAACAAATGGCGGACATGTCATGTGCGTCGGCTAGACCTTTCAGAGACGTTGTTAACCGAATTGGTTTCCCTTTTTATCTTAAAGATAAAAAGGGAAAGCATGGATATGGGAACGCAAAAGGTAAACCGAACAGAGACAATAACAATTATGGGAAATGCTACAGATGTGGGAATACTGATCATATTGGCCTTGATCCGAAATGCCCTGCACGAGGACAAATGTGTCACAAGTGCCAAGGAAAAGATCACTTTGCAAAAATATGCCGCACTAAAGGCGGGAAACCGAAGCAAAATATGAACAATGTTGATGAACGTGAGGACTTTGCATTTGCCATTGAAGAAATCCACATGCCAGAGAGACTTAACTTTTGTGTTGGGGGAGTAAAATGTAAAAATGCTGATTGAATGCATCAAGTAATATTATTGGAGGAAATACATGGGAAAAATTGAAATTGAAAGCATTAAGTGCCACTCCTACGTTCCTAAGACAGAGAGTCTTCTCCACACCCCCCGCTCCAGACTCAAACTAAAAGGTGACCGGGCCTTCGCTGTAGCTGCTCCGCGCTCGTGGAACCAACTGCCACCCGACATACGTGATGCCCCCTCCATTTATGCCTTTAAATCAAGGCTCAAAACCCATCTGTACAACCTTGCCTTCCCTCCCCATTAACTATCTGACCTCTGCACTACTGCCTTTGTTGTGTGTGGATGTCCGGTTTCATGTCTTTTATTTGTATTTTATTCTAATGTTATTTTGCCTTCATCTTTGCCTAATAAATGTATTATGTACAGCACTTTGGTCAGTGCAAACGGTTATAAATGTGCTTTTATAAATAAATTTTACTTACTTACTTACTAGAGAGGAAACTTTACTCATATTCTTCGAATCAAACAGTCAAGGGGGCATTGACGTGTGAGGTGTCCACAGGTAAAAACACGGAACAAGCTGAGTTCATCGTAATCAGGGGAAGTGGTGAACCGCTGCTGGGAGAAGAGACATCAATGAGAGTGGATGAACCGCTGCTGGGAGAAGAGACATCAATGAGAGTGGATGAACCGCTGCTGGGAGAAGAGACATCAATGAGAGTAGATGAACCGCTGCTGGGAGAAGAGACATCAATGAGAGTGGATGAACCGCTGCTGGGAGAAGAGACATCAATGAGAGTGGATGAACCGCTGCTGGGAGAAGAGACATCAATGAGAGTAGATGAACCGCTGCTGGGAGAAGAGACATCAATGAGAGTAGATGAACCGCTGCTGGGAGAAGAGACATCAATGAGAGTAGATGAACCGCTGCTGGGAGAAGAGACATCAATGAGAGTAGATGAACCGCTGCTGGGAGAAGAGACATCAATGAGAGTAGATGAACCGCTGCTGGGAGAAGAGACATCAATGAGAGTAGATGAACCGCTGCTGGGAGAAGAGACATCAATGAGAGTAGATGAACCGCTGCTGGGAGAAGAGACATCAATGAGAGTAGATGAACCGCTGCTGGGAGAAGAGACATCAATGAGAGTAGATGAACCGCTGCTGGGAGAAGAGACATCAATGAGAGTAGATGAACCGCTGCTGGGAGAAGAGACATCAGTGAGAGTAGATGAACCGCTGCTGGGAAAAGAGACATCAATGAGAGTAGATGAACCGCTGCTGGGAAAAGAGACATCAATGAGAGTAGATGAACCGCTGCTGGGAGAAGAGACATCAATGAGAGTAGAAGCCAACATGGCTGCCATCACGAGCACTAAGCAAACACTACAGCAGCAGGACCCCGAAGAGTTCAGTGGAGTCGAAAACTAAAAACAAGACGGGTCAGTCTACACCAGGGGTCGGCAACCCTAGGCACGCGTGCCAACACTGGCACGGGCCAGCATAATCATTGGCACACTTAAAGAAAAAAAAAAGAAAAAATGTTTTATTATTAAAAAAATTCACCGCACAATGCGGCAGCATAATCATTACTACCGATATTTTTTTGCACTTTATTCTATTTCGGGCATTTCCTCCCAGTGCAGATATGTTAAAATTAGTTACAGAAAGCAGTGTTCTGAAATGGGATAATTTAATAGATTTTAAACCTATGTTGTGAGTAATAGAAAAAAGAGAAAATCTTTAAAATATTATTGCAAGTGGTGTTGTTGCTGAATGCATCGCCTTCACATGGTTTTGCATAGCTGTACATGTCTTAAAGGTATTGATTTGGATGGTTTCAACAGTCTCATATATTCTCGTTTTTTACATTTCTTACAGTGCAAATATGAGTTTCTGAAAATGGTGTTTTAAGATGGGACATATGTCATTCAAATTTGTAAGCCCATGTTGCAAAGATACAAAAAAACATTTAAAATGTTGATGCATGATATGGAAATATCTATATGGAAATAGAGAGAAATAAGAAAAATTGCGATTTAAATTCCACTTTCTCCCACTAGGTGTCCTCGGTCATGGCTCAATGTTGGATACCGAGTGACAGCACCGCTGGGCGGACGCCGGACGCTAGGTAGGCTGGTGAGGAAAGGGGAGCTTCACTATACAGTGTGTGTGTGTTAGGGCTGCACGATTATTGCCAAAAGGATTATCACGATTATTTTGATCAATATTGATATCACGATTATTTACCACGATTATTCATTGAAAAAAAGATCTTTCAAATTTCTACCACCCCATAGTGGTAGGAGCCACACACTGTGCTCAGAAGCAAATAGCCGCCCGGCCAAGCCCCCCCCCCCTTTTCAGGCGTCGCCGCTGCGTGTAGGATGGACTCACGCAGTCGCAGACAGGTGTACAGGGAGCGCTTGGTTTGCTTTGCAGCAGAGGTAGAGCGTATACTGCATGGGCGGGGCTAGTTTCTTTTTTGGTTTTCTTTTTTTTGCAGATGCATTACTTAAAGGCGACCTATTATGCTTTTTTGAATTTTATGACCTATAAACATTGTTGTAATGATTGATAGTCATGTTTAACCATACACAAAAAACGATGTAGATTTTCGGGAAACTCTTCCTCTCATCTGGGCGCTTTCAGCATTCTCTGTCAACGCTCGGTTTTGTCTTTCTCCGCCCCCTCGCCCCCCTCCTGCCAGCCCAACTCCGTGGTGATTGGTTACCTTCCTTGAAGCGCGCGCGCGGGCAGATTTGACCAGGCATATGGGGGCGTGGCAGGAGTGCCTCTACGTAGATGATTTCCCGGAAATGTGAACAAGTGAATCGCAAACGTTGTCCCGAGTGTTTAGCGCTCTGCACAGCCACCCCAGACTGTCAGCAGGGAATACGTCGAAATGCATGTACGTCATTATTTGACACTTTAGTATGGTTAAACATGACTATCAATCATTATAACAACGTTTATAGGTCATACAAGTCGAAAAAGCATAATAGGTCCCCTTTAAAAAAAAATCGCGAGAACACTACGTGTCATCGTGGGACGCCAATATCGTCATCGCAATAAAAATTAGATATATTGTGCAGCCCTAGTGTGTGTGTGTGTGTGTGTGTGTGTGTGTGTGTGTGTGTGTGTGTGTGTGTGTGTGTGTGTGTGTGTGTGTGTGTGTGAGGCTTCTGGTCTCCTCCCTGAAGCTACTGGTCTCCTCCCTAAAGCTACTGGTCTCCCTGAAGCTACTGGTCTCCCTGAAGCTACTGGTCTCCAACCAGTAGAACAGATTGAAACAGAATGCTAGAGAATTGATCTATTTCTACTGGTTTAAATCTTGGGGGGGGGGGGGGGAGAGAGAGACATGAACCCACCTGGAGACTTCAGACTGGAGCATCTGAGGGCGTTTGTGATTTCCCTGTTCTCTCGCTCGTACATTCTGGAACTTTTCTGTCTTGTCTTACAGCCTGTCACATAGCGATGCTGGATTAGACCCCCCAGCAGATGGCGCTATTGCAACACGTACTCCCTTAGAAGCTCCCTCGTTTGTCCCTAATGTGTTTCCAGAAGTACATGTCACGTACGATGGCGGTACATCCGTAACGACAGTGTCCCTAATGTGTCACGTACGATGGCGGTACATCCGTAACGACAGTGTCCCTAATGTGTTTCCAGACGTATATGTCCCGTACGATGGCGGTACATCCGTACCGACAGTGTCCCTGATGTGTCCCGTACGATGGCGGTACATCCGTAACGACAGTGTCCCTGATGTGTTTCCAGACGTATATGTCCCGTACGATGGCGGTACATCCGTAACGACAGTGTCCCTGATGTGGTTCTTGAGACGGAAAATCGGCGGTGCCTATTTCCCGAAATATCGATCCCTGCTCACATGCACACATGTTCCCTTGCAGGGAATGTTCAAGAACATTGCAGGAAAAGACGTTGCATCATGTGTGAAAGCTGGTTTGAAAAGTGCTTTTCTAAAAATGGACGATTATTGTTCTCATGATATATTATATAAATGATGTGAATGTTTCTTCGATGGAGAGGAGCTGGTGTTGAGATCTGGATGGGTGCAGTGAGCTGTGTCTGAGCTGAACTCTGCGTTATCATAATAACACATTAACTGGATTCACATGGTAATGCATATAAAGATTGAAGAGGTAGTTAGGTACGAGAGGAGTCACGAGATGGAGGGAGAGGAGTGAAGGGAAGGAGGTGAACTGATGAAGACGATGTCGAGGGGCAGCCTTCTGCGGGCCTGCGAGGACGGAGGTGGCGGCTCGCCGGGGAGAGGAGGGCACGGAGAGCGTTCCTCAGAGAGGGCCGCTGAGAAGGCCCTGCAAACCCAGAGAAGGCCCTGCCAACCCAGAGAAGGCCCTGCAAACCCAGAGAAGGCCCTGCCAACCCAGAGAAGGCCCTGCAAACCCAGAGAAGGCCCTGCAAACCCAGAGAAGGCCCTGCAAACCCAGAGAAGGCCCTGCAAACCCAGAGAAGGCCCTGCCAACCCAGAGAAGGCCCTGCCAACCCAGAGAAGGCCCTGTCAACCCAGAGAAGGCCCTGCAAACCCAGAGAAGGCCCTGCCAACCCAGAGAAGGCCCTGTCAACCCAGAGAAGGCCCTGTCAACCCAGAGAAGGCCCTGCCAACCCAGAGAAGGCCCTGTCAACCCAGAGAAGGCCCTGTCAACCCAGAGAAGGCCCTGTCAACCCAGAGAAGGCCCTGTCAACCCAGAGAAGGCCCTGCCAACCCAGAGAAGGCCCTGCCAACCCAGAGAAGGCCCTGTCAACCCAGAGAAGGCCCTGTCAACCCAGAGAAGGCCCTGCAAACCCAGAGAAGGCCCTGCAAACCCAGAGAAGGCCCTGCAAACCCAGAGAAGGCCCTGCCAACCCAGAGAAGGCCCTGTCAACCCAGAGAAGGCCCTGTCAACCCAGAGAAGGCCCTGCAAACCCAGAGAAGGCCCTGCCAACCCAGAGAAGGCCCTGTCAACCCAGAGAAGGCCCTGTCAACCCAGAGAAGGCCCTGCCAACCCAGAGAAGGCCCTGTCAACCCAGAGAAGGCCCTGTCAACCCAGAGAAGGCCCTGTCAACCCAGAGAAGGCCCTGTCAACCCAGAGAAGGCCCTGCCAACCCAGAGAAGGCCCTGCCAACCCAGAGAAGGCCCTGCCAACCCAGAGAAGGCCCTGTCAACCCAGAGAAGGCCCTGCAAACCCAGAGAAGGCCCTGCAAACCCAGAGAAGGCCCTGCCAACCCAGAGAAGGCCCTGCCAACCCAGAGAAGGCCCTGCCAACCCAGAGAAGGCCCTGTCAACCCAGAGAAGGCCCTGTCAACCCAGAGAAGGCCCTGTCAACCCAGAGAAGGCCCTGCCAACCCAGAGAAGGCCCTGCCAACCCAGAGAAGGCCCTGCCAACCCAGAGAAGGCCCTGTCAACCCAGAGAAGGCCCTGTCAACCCAGAGAAGGCCCTGCCAACCCAGAGAAGGCCCTGCCAACCCAGAGAAGGCCCTGCCAACCCAGAGAAGGCCCTGCCAACCCAGAGAAGGCCCTGTCAACCCAGAGAAGGCCCTGTCAACCCAGAGAAGGCCCTGTCAACCCAGAGAAGGCCCTGCCAACCCAGAGAAGGCCCTGCCAACCCAGAGAAGGCCCTGCCAACCCAGAGAAGGCCCTGCCAACCCAGAGAAGGCCATGCCAACCCAGAGAAGGCCCTGTCAACCCAGAGAAGGCCCTGTCAACCCAGAGAAGGCCCTGCCAACCCAGAGAAGGCCCTGCCAACCCAGAGAAGGCCCTGTCAACCCAGAGAAGGCCCTGTCAACCCAGAGAAGGCCCTGCCAACCCAGAGAAGGCCCTGCCAACCCAGAGAAGGCCCTGTCAACCCAGAGAAGGCCCTGTCAACCCAGAGAAGGCCCTGCCAACCCAGAGAAGGCCCTGCCAACCCAGAGAAGGCCCTGCCAACCCAGAGAAGGCCCTGCCAACCCAGAGAAGGCCCTGTCAACCCAGAGTAGGCCCTGTCAACCCAGAGAAGGCCCTGTCAACCCAGAGAAGGCCTCGGCCCCAGTGGTCTTTAATGTGGTTGCATCTGCAATTATGAATCAGGTTTCTGTGGAATGTCCCTCAGGGGTAAATAGAGGGGATTTGATCCGACTTTGTGTGCTTCGAGGACAAATAAGTATTAAAGTTGGCCTCCATGCAACGAAATTCATTACCTTTAATGTTATTAAACTTTCAGACTTCAGACTATACTCTCGTTTCATGCAATTATTGCACTTTAAATGTTCCGATCCCGGTCTCAATTGGAACTATTACATAAACCATCGTTTTTAAAAAGATAGTCTGACCAAGGCACTCTTCTTAAAGTTATTATTATTATACAAACCATTTGAGATAATCTTTTACCTCAGGAACAGCGAGGAACAAAATGGATAACAAGGTCATGAAACGAGCACGGCTTCAGTGACTCTGGGCCTCATGCTCGTCATGTCTGCACTGGTATGCACCGGAGAAGATGGTTTGTCACGCCTGAAGACCAGTACACACATGTACACACTGCCTAATACACACACGTACACACCGCCTATACACACACACCAGACACACTGCAGTATACACACACATTTGACACAGTGCATATGACACAAACAATGTAAACACTGCAGAATGCACACTGCAGAAAACCCATATCAGACAACTGCATAATACACACACATACAAGCAGAACCCCTCAGAGATACTGCAACATATTGATACACCCACATGCACCCCCACATACCCACTTTAACAAATTCCCAGGAGCCAAACAGGAAGAGAAATTAAAGTGTGAAAAGACGATCTACTCCAGTGAATAAATCAAGCGTTTAGTGTTCCGCTGCGTCAAAGGACGCCTTTGTCCGTCCACAGGCCCTGGAGGGCTCGTCTCACAGCGCCCTCACGTCTGGCTGGTGGGAAGCATCTCTTCTAGGAAGTCGCGTCCCGCAGCTACGGTTCACTGGTTATTATTTTGGTGGGTCCGTGTGGCTAGGAGCCTCTGAAGCTGGAGGGAACGACCAAATTAGGACTGGGTTACACACACACGTCTGGGTCACATGACCTGCTGCTTTTCCCTGTAATTGAGGAGGTGCTGTTGGCATCGCTGTCAGTCGAGAAGGCCTTAATGTCAGGCCCTCGACTCACCTATAGCCTTGGTGTAGGGCCCCTCCCCTATAGCCTTGGTGTAGGCCCCTCCCCTATAGCCTTGGTGTAGGGCCCCTCACCTATAGCCTTGGTGTAGGGCCCTCGACTCACCTATAGCCTTGGTGTAGGGCCCTCGACTCACCTATAGCCTTGGTGTAGGGCCCTCGACTCACCTATAGCCTTGGTGTAGGGCCCCTCCCCTATAGCCTTGGTGTAGGGCCCCTCCCCTATAGCCTTGGTGTAGGGCCCCTCCCTGAGCAGCCTTGGTGTAGGGCCCTGGACTCACCTATAGCCTTGATGTCAGGCCCTCGACTCCCCTATAGCCTTGGTGAGGGCCCCTCCCCTATAGCCTTGGTGTAGGGCCCCTCCCCTATAGCCTTGCTGAGGGCCCCTCACCTATAGTCTTGGTGTAGGGCCCCTCCCCTATAGCCTTGGTGTAGGCCCCTCCCCTATAGCCTTGGTGTAGGGCCCCTCCCCTATAGCCTTGGTGTAGGGCCCTCGACTCACCTATAGCCTTGATGTCGGGCCCTCGACTCCCCTATAGTCTTGGTGTAGGGCCCCTCCCCTATAGCCTTGGTGTAGGGCCCCTCACCTATAGCCTTGGTGTAGGCCCCCTCACCTATAGCCTTGGTGTAGGGCCCCTGACTCCCCTATAGTCTTGGTGTAGGGCCCCTCCCCTATAGTCTTGGTGTAGGGCCCCTCCCCTATAGTCTTGGTGTAGGGCCCCTCACCTATAGCCTTGGTGTAGGGCCCCTCCCCTATAGTCTTGGTGTAGGGCCCCTCCCCTATAGCCTTGGTGTAGGGCCCCTCCCCTATAGCCTTGGTGTAGGGCCCCTCCCCTATAGCCTTGGTGTAGGGCCCCTCCCCTATAGCCTTGGTGTAGGGCCCCTCCCCTATAGCCTTGGTGTAGGGCCCCTCACCTATAGCCTTGGTGTAGGGCCCCTCCCCTATAGTCTTGGTGTAGGGCCCCTCCCCTATAGCCTTGGTGTAGGGCCCCTGACTCCCCTATAGTCTTGGTGAGGGCCCCTTGGATATAGGATTAGGGTTATTATATTTAGGATTTATATTTCCATGACAAAAAGGGTATGATGTTAATAAAACATTTGATTTATATAAAGCCTTGCAAGAGACCCGAGGGTGTTTCACACAGCAGACAAAAACAAACAAGCAAACTTGGAATGTCCTCAGGAAACGGTTCAACCTCATATTCAAAAGCGCCTTATTTAAAGAGGAGCCTGTAAGCCACTTCTGAACACGATACCCCCTGCTGAGCACGGGAACAGGGTTGGGGAGCGAGGACCCAGACTTAAACCAGCTTCAACAAACTACCTTCAGAAATGTAATTACAAGCTGGAACTTCAAGAGTTTTAAAATACCAACATTCCCATGATAAACTTTGAAGTGATTTGAGCAGAAGCTGGAAGACAGACAACTCATTGTAAACCGGGGATACGCTGCAGGGTTCACAACTCAGTGATTTCAAGGGCTAACAGGGATACTCTTGACCAATGGGAAGGAAGAATAGCTATATTGATAGATAGGAAATGTACTCGTCCTTCTGTTCTGTTTCCCTATTGGTCGATTTTTGAGAATGAGATCGGTCAAGGCTGCACTTCAACATTAGAGAGAGCAGTGCTCCAGTTTATTAGTGCCACTACTGCTAGGTGAGGTCTAGTTTACTACTAGGCTATTCTAGTTAACTAGTACTACTACTGCTAGGAGTGGTCTAGTTTAATACTCTGGTTATTCTGGTCAACTAGTACTACTACTGCTAGTTGTGGTCTAGTTTACTACAAGGTTATTCTAGTCAACTAGTACTACTGCTAGCTGTGGTCTAGTTTAGGGCTGGGCGATATGACGATATCATACCGTGGACGATATGAAAGTGTCTACCGGGAGAGATTTGGCCATATCGTTTATACCGAGAGAGAAAAAAATAAAATAAAAATAAATAAAAATTGTATTGAAAAAACAGTTCAATGTTTACAAGATGTTTGCACTATATGACACTGCAGTTAATGACAGATTGTTCGCTACTTACTCCTTTGTAAGCATGGAAATTCAAGTTCAAAATAAAAGAAAAAACTGATCAAATGTGAAGTATGGTTATTTTAAGCCATTTATTATTTTAATTTACTTCAAAAATAACATAACGTGATATATATCCATATCGTGATATAAAATTACTCATATGGTGATATAAGATTTTGTCCATATCGCCCAGCCCTAGTCTAGTTTACTACTAGGTTATTCTAGTGAACTAGTACTACTACTGCTAGGAGTGGTCTAGTTTAATACTCTGGTTATTCTAGTCAACTAGTACTACTACTGCTAGTTGTGTTCTAGTTTACTGCTAGGTTATTCTAGTTCACTGGTACTATTACTGCTAGGTGAGGTCTAGTTTAGTACTAGGGTTATTCTAGTGAACTAGTGCTACTACTGCTAGGATTAGTCTTGATAACTAGTTATACTACTTCTAGGGTGATTCTACTGTACTGCTAGGATTAGTCTAGTTTGTACTACTGCTTCAACACATTGTACACGCATGTTTTTTCATTGCACAGCTTTTTGACTGCTGTGCAGAGGGTTAAACCTCGGACCAGAATCAATACGTAACTGAACCAACAGTATGTTAGCCGTTTGACAGGGGAGAAAAGAGGAGAGAGGGGGGAGGGGAGAAGAGAGCTAACAGAGGAGAGAGAGGAGAGAGGAGGAGAGAGAGAGGGGAGAGGGGGAGGGGGGGAGAGGGGGAGAGGGGAGAAGAGAGCTAACAGAGGAGAGAGAGGAGAGAAGAGGAGAGAGAGAGGAGAGGAGGAGGGGAGAGAGGAGGAGAGAGAGGGGAGAGGAGGGGGGAGAGGGGGAGAGGAGAAGAGAGCTAACAGAGGAGAGAGAGGAGAGAAGAGGAGAGGAGGAGAGAGAGGGGAGAGGAGGAGGGGGGAGAGGGGAGAGGAGGAGGGGGGAGAGGGGAGGGGAGAAGAGAGCTAACAGAGGAGAGAGAGGAGAGAGAGGGGAGAGGAGGAGGGGGGAGAGGGGAGAGGAGAAAAGAACTGACAGAGGAGAGAGAGGAGAGAAGAGGAGAGAGGAGGAGAGAGGGGAGAGGAGGAGGGGGGAGAGGAGAAGAGAGCTAACAGAGGAGAGAGAGGAGAGAGAGGGGAGAGAGGGGAGAGGAGGAGGGGGGAGAGGGGGAGAGGGGAGAGGAGAAGAGAGCTAACAGAGGAGAGGGAAGGAGGAGGGAGGAGAGGAGACTAGATCAAAGAGAACAGAGATATAGCACGGGGAGGGAGTGGGAGAGGAGGAGAGAGAGGGGAGAGGAGGAGGGGAGGGAGTGGGAGAGGAGATTAGAGGGAGAGGATCTAGAAGATCTGAGAGAAAGTAGGAGAGAGAAGAGAGGATGTCAAAATGCATTTGCCTGTAACCCTGTAATAGCAAAAGCAGGAGTAATAAAAGTAGAAATATAGAGTAGTTGTAGTAGTATAAAGTAGAAGTAGTTGTAGTAATAGTTTAAATTAGAAGTAGTAGTAGTACTATAAAGTAGTGGTAGTAGAGGAAGAAGAAGAAGTATTCTTATTTCACAAGAAGATCCAGGGGTTAATTGTGGCCGGTAGAAACATTCTGCTGAGGACAATCCTGCTGCTGATAACAACAGCACCCGGACCCTGCAGACCAAGGCCACACGAACAGGTGTTGATCACCGGGTCCCTGGTGAAACTGCCCTCCATCAACCGTGGAAGTGGTGGAGGGTAAACAGATTCAAGACTTGTTGTTTCGCGTGAGATCCTTGGATGAGAACAGACACAACACGGCCTCTGGGAACTGGAAAGTACTGTGAAAGTAGAACTTACTAACAGGGTAAGTATAACCCTACTAACCCTGTAAAGTAGAGCTCTGACCATGTACAGTAGAGCTCTGACCATGTACAGTAGAGCTCTACTGTGCATGGTCAGAGCTCTACTGTACATGGTCAGAACTGAATGTCTCCCCCTGTTGGCTAGCTGCAGTACTACGCAGATGCTGCTTAGAGCCTGAATTATTCGGTTGGCTAGCTGCAGAACAACGTAGCCACTACTTAGAGCTGGGATTATTCTGTTGTCTAGCTGCAGAACTACGCAGCTACTACTTAAAGCCTGAATGATTGTGTTGTCCAGTTGCAGAACCAGCTGGGCCAACGAACAAAAACTATTAGTGACGCTAGCTAGCTAGCTAGCTAGGATGGGCCTCCGAGCACTGGACAAAGTTAAGAGCCTCTCTTAACTATGAGAGAGAGAGAGAGAGAGAGAGAGAGAGAGAGAGAGAGAGAGAGAGAGAGAGAGAGAGAGAGAGAGAGAGAGGAGTTTCCATCCTAACCCTGACTGCCCATCCCTGGTTCCCATGGTAACGTGGTGGTAGGACCAGCGAGGTATTCCCACAGGTCTGGTGGCTGAACTACAGAGCAAACAGGTACAGAACAAGCAGCTGGAGTACACAACAAAAAGAATGCCAGCTAGATGATAGCTATGTTACAGATGTTAGTTAGGTGTGAGGTGCTAGGCTAAGTGTTAGCTTCGTGCTATCTAGGTGCTAGACGTTAGCTTGGAGTAACACCACTTGGCTTGGTGTTAGATGGATTCTAGGTGCCTGGCCTACAGTCTCTGCGTGGTGGTAGGACAGCCAGACCCTAGGGGGGGAGGGGTTCTGCAGGGTGACGACGTCATGCTGTGGCTCCCTCAGAGACTGGGGAAGAGTTAAGGGCTGACTATGGTCCCACGTTCCCTCAACGCAAGGGGGTTACGGACCCCTTACCTCCTCGCGTCCACCGCCAGGGCTTGACGTGCGCCTCCCAAAAATTGTAACCTTCAGTCAACGCAACGCAGCAGCGAGGGCTGTGATTGGTCCGCTTACTAAAAAGCGACTCAGAACCATAAAGGTTCACGACTGCGTCGAAGTGTCTGCATGGTAATTGCGTTGCGTAGGGACGTGGGACCATATCAGCAGGGATGTGGGCGGGAGAAATGAAGGAGGAATGAGAAGAGAGGGAGAGAGGGGAGAGAGGGGAGGAAGGGGGAGGGAGAGAGGAAGGGAGGGAACTGACTTCTGGAAACAACAACAAGTGAAGCCACTATATTTATACTTTGGAGCTTTGGGATTCTTTGGTTCCCACGGTGATCTGGGCAGCGCTGACTGGTGTAGATATGCCTCTCTGTATATAAACATACATACCATTCTATCCTTGGTAGAAGGTTGTGGGTTTGATCCCCAAAGTACCCAACTTTTGACCCTCAGCCGTCCGTGTCTGATCTGCTTCTCGTCATGTCTAAGCGGATTCACGTGGAGTCTCCAGTGATTCGCTCTCATCCAAGGATGTGTGAAGGACATCTTAAACCTTTTCATCTCGGGACCCGAACAACAATGTCAACGTGTTTGAGGGACTCGACCAGCCTCACTCAGAACACGCTCTTGGTGTGTTCTGCGTGTTGTCAGGCTACAGCCCACCTCCTACCAGATCCGACCCAGTTTGGGACCCAACCCATCGTTTAATACCCGCTGGACCCTGCAACCCTGCATCGGCAGCCTTGTACAGTCCAGTGAGATCCAGCTAAAGAGCAGCTCACCGCTGGATCAATGCATGAACACATGACACATAAATCAATACATGAACACATGACAGTTAAATCATTGCATGAACACATGAACCATAAATCCTGCAGAGGCGTTTCTACTGCTGGGGGCGGCTTCGAGAGGAGGAGTCAGCCTCCTGCCCTCCGGGAATATGATGGCTGTGATTCAGTGGCTTATGGACCATGAAGACCAAGAAGGCTCTCCAGTGCGTCATGGTCCAGCACCGCGTCTCCCGGAGCGCAGAGCGGAGCCGGCCAGGGGGGAGCTGGTGGCTACAAAGACCCCATTGTTCCTCCACTCCGAATGGGTCTGAACAGCACTGCCTGGTCCGACTGTAAGACACACAGGGGAGGGGAGGGGGGAGGGGAGGGGAGAGGGGAGGAGAGGGGAGGGGAGAGAGAGAGGAGAGGGGAGGGGAGAGGGGAGGAGAGGGGAGGGGAGAGAGAGAGGAGAGGGGAGAGGAGAGGGGAGAGGGGAGGGGAGGAGAGAAGGGGAGGGAGGGGGGAGAGAGAGGAGAGGAGAGGGGAGGAGAGAAGGGGAGGGAGGGGGGAGAGAGAGGGTATAGAGGGGAGGAGGGGGGAGGGAAGGAGAAGAGAGCGAGGAGAGGAGAAGAGAGGAAAGGAGGTGAGGAGAGCAGGGGGAGAGAGGAGAGAGAGGGGAGGGGAGGAGAGAGTAGGGAAGAGGAGGAGAGGAGAGAGGAAAGGAGAGGTGAGGAGAGCAGGGAGGCAAAACCTTCCCCACAGCTCCATATATATAGATGGATATTGGCTGGTATGTAATATGTCATCGTAAATAACACGCACACACACCCGTTCATCTTCAGGAGCTGGTAGTGGTTGGTGTGTTTCCTATCATCTACCTCCATTCCTCTAATGCACTCCCGTTACATAACACGCAGCTAGCTTAGCGCCTCCTAGCCTTGTGGATGCTAGCCTAGTGCCTGTTTAGTTTAGCACAGCTAGCAGCCCCTCCCCCACCAACAGCTGTCCACCCAACAGCTGACATCTGTAACCCGGCCTGGTGCAGAAGGGACCACGATGAGCACAGCTAAAGGAGACCGGCCGTGGCCGTGCTCAGTGGACGGTCTGCACGGGGCCGGACCACCAGAGGCCACATGGGATCTGTTGTGGACCTTAGTCCGCACGGGGCCTGACCACCAGAGGCCACATGTGATCTGTTGTGGACCTTAGTCCGCCTTCGCATGATTCCTCGAGAGGGTTGAAGTAAAGTCAAATCCTGAATAAACCTATCTATACCTCAACCTATTGGCTTTTGAAAACGTTGCTTTGCCAGATCCCATGAGACACCCTGGGGCTGTTACAACACAAAAATGTTTCCCCACTGCATAATCATAACAAACCTTAAGGACCAACCACATTCCTTTGCTCCAATACTTCTGAACTGGAGGCTGTCATGCTATATGACGTACCGATGTAGAAACCCTATGCAAAGTACAAAGACCGTCAAAAGACCACCAGATCAATCTTCTCTAAGCAGAGATAAACGTAGAAATGTTATCCGGTTTCTTTTCATGATTGGTACCTAAAAAAGTTCACAATATACCTAACTATATAGACAGGAAAACAGAACTTTGTCTACGACTAACTACTGTCTAAATGTACTACCAGGTATAATGGTAATGCTGTACTTACTAAATTCACTTTATAAACTAGGTACAACAGTATTACTGTAATGTCTAAATGTACTGTATATACTTTATAACAGTACATTATGCTAGCTTTTTTTTTTATTAATGTACTGTCTAAATGTACTGTATATATCAGGGATAATATTAATACTGTACTGTCTGAAATTGGCGTTTCTAGGTTTTTGAAACATCCGGGGCTTAGCCCAAGAGGGAATAGGACAGTGCGCGTGCGGCAATTTTTTTGTATACTTTATTGCGCATGCATTTTTTTTCATAATGCTTTACCTAAATAAACAAAATAGGCAGGTAATTATAGCTTTGAATAGCTACCTGACTGCTGCTTATCCCCAGACATCTAAAGTTCCATTCAAGTTATTTCAGAGTAAAATTAATACAAGTGAGACAGACCTTACATTACCTATATCAGGTGTGTCAAACTCATTTTCACCACTCTATGATGAAATGATAATCATACTAAGGGCCGACATGGAGTTTGCTGACATGCTTTCTTTTTAATCCAAAAAGTAAAAACAACATATCTATGGATATATTGTATACAACCTGCGTACAGGGTCATATAGGCTAGGTTTCATTTCAACATTTTGGGGGACAAATTACAGGTGGGGGGGTATGGGGGTGCTCCCCCAGAAATGTTTGAGCGTCAAACACTTAATTTCCTGCATTCTGGTGGATTTTTATTCATCTATCTGTGCCTTTTCTGCATCATTTTATAGTGGAAATATATTTTTTTCTGTGAAGGAAAAGACAACATTCAGTGTTCCTAAAGAAATAACTATTATGGAATATAATGCAGTAAGGCTCTCAGGCATCCTGGATTTTTCAAAACTTTCTGCAAATTGAAAACATATCACATGTTTTGGGTATTTCTTTTTTAGAGAATCATGAATCAGCACCCGTGTTAACTATTTATGACACTTAACATTGGTAATGAAATGACAGCCAGCATTGGAATTGAAAAGGGCAGCAGCTAGTTAGTTAGCTAAATTGTAACTTAAGGCAAAAGTTGGAAACAAATCATGTTAGCATTCATCCTTAGACACTTGACACAATCAGTCATCAATATTGGCATGCTATTTAGCCTCATAGATTGGCCTATTTACAGACCACAAAAAACTGATATATTTTCTTCAATGAAAGTTCATAAATACATGGCTTAAAATCTTGAGCAGCAGTAAGCTACGCAAGAGTCCTAACAAATGGGGGCATGTGCGACGTGTGGATATAGCACAGGCTCTGCATGCAGCAAAAAAAAAAAAAAATTATAAATATTTTTTTTCTTTTTTTAACAAAAAAGATTCGGGGCTAATCAAATTAGATCCGGGGCTTTAGCCCCGAATAAAACAGCCTAGTGACGCCACTGGGACTCTGAATGTATATAGTATCTTTACCAGTAATACACACTGTTCATGAGTTCCTCTGGAAGGCTCCATCTTATTGTCTTCATTTTTGAAAGCCAAATAGACAAAATGGAGGTGAGAGGGAGCCCCGAGTGTCTGAGGTCGACTAACAAACCGCCAGGAACAGTTCAGCAGCAGCTGAACAGGACCACCAATAACTGGATAAGAGAAACTACCCTGGAGTTTCTGGATGTTTCAGAAAGGAAAGTTTTCAATTCAATTAATTGTATTTGTTTAGCCCTTAATCACAGGTACCGTCTCGAAGGGCTTAACAGGCCATGTATTTATTACATATGTTTATGACATTTATGAGTGTCATAAACATTTATGTGTGTCATAAAAGTGTTTAAAAACAGCAAAAATGGGCCGTCAGGATACAGGAGTGTGCAGACAGATCCTCTCACGATACGTTAACTCTGGTGATCGTACACGTATTCAGATCAAAGCGTAGCAGGTTTATTTGCATTGGGGAAGGCCGGGATCAGCTCAAAGTCAGCACCCCGCCCTGCCCGCCCAGGTCCTCATACAGACACTGTTCTCCTGGGAGCTGACACTGGTCCAGGATCTACAGGAACCTCTGTGTGTCCTTTATCAGGGCAGTGGCCTCTGTTGTGTCGATTATCAGGGTAGGAACCTCTGTTGTAACGTTTATCAGGGCACAAACCACACACACACACACACACACACACACACACACACACACACACACACACACACACACACACACACACACACACACACACACACACACACACACACACACACACAAGGAATGGGTTATAAAAGCTTTGTGTGTGGCAATAGTCTGACACTCCCTCCACCTCGACCTCAGCTCTGCTTAGAAGTTGTAATCCAGTGATCCCATGTATGTCTTAATTTAAACAAAATAAATTGAATTATTGCATGCAGCATTACTTAAATAATCGGTTGGTTTCATTCCCCCGCCATTTCCTGGTTTGTATGTCGGTCTGCACCGTTTAACGACGAAATATTTAACGAATGTAGGGATAGCAAATACATAGTTTCTTATTATAACATTATGTTTTTCATCTCAGACGATTTTTGTGTGCATATTTTTGGATAGATATATCATTTTATATTTTGCATTGTAATGATCTGTCTGGAGTAGAGCCACTGTACGAAACTATTTCCCACGGGATTAAATTATGTTGTAGATCTAGCTCAGTAACATGTACACGTGGGGGTGTAGCATCGACGTTGACATCTGTGTAGGCCAATCAAACAGGTCCAAACGGAACAATCGACAGCTGTGATTGGTTGCGCCGCTCACTGACGTGTTCCGTCGGTGAGCAGCCGCGCTATAAAAACGCCATGCGCCCCTCATTCATTGCTTACCACAGTATGGCCGGCGATATTAGCTAGCACTCGCTCACGGTATTCTCTGTCAAAGGGAAGACGGCAAAACTAAGAAAATACACCTGGATTGTTACTTAAGGACTGTACTTATAATAAATTATTCCGGTCAAGCAAGGACTGAATAACTACGGTTACCAGCGTTTATTTTCTGTTGTCGGCGTCTGTTGTCTCACGATGGAGGAGAACGGTGCACACTTCTTCGAGGGGACGGAGAAGCTGCTGGAGGTGTGGTTCACCCGGCAGGACGAGGCCAAGGGGACCGGCGACCTCCGCACCATCCCGAGGTGGGTGACCGGGAGGCCGGGGGGGGCTCCCCGGGGCTTGGGGTGGGGAGACGACCTGTCATCACGCTGTAACCACCAGGGACTGACTCATCCATAGGGTTTATTTTGACTTTATAACACTTTTATTCGGGGACACTTCTAACTATCCCTCACGTCCGGGACCCGGACGCCTCGCGTCTGGAGGTCAGCTGTCGGAGACACGAATCCCCGCTGTGGGTTTGTTGACGAACCGCCGAGTCTCAGGAGACGTGCTGGCTCACGTCTTGTTTCTAAGATGGCCCTCGGAGCTACCGCTAGCTGAGCCATTGGTTCTCACGACTCCTGCTAGCGCGGGCTATCTCTTGCTAGCTGAGCCATTGGTTCTCATGGGTCCTGCTAGCTCTAGCTAGCCGAGCCCATTGGTTCTCATGCCCCCGGTTAGCTCTGGCTAGCTGAGGCCATTGGTTCTCATGGGTCCTGCTGGCTCTGGCTAGCTGAGGCCATTGGTTCTCATGGCCCGTGCTAGCTCTGGCTAGCTGAGTCATTAGTTCTCATCATCTCTCCACTGTTCGATAGCCATTCGATACTTTGGTAATCCTGGTGATTTAAGCCGGCTGGTTCAGCGGTACCTGGTGACAGGTCCCCGTTATCTCCAAACAAGACACGTTAGTCGCTACTTCTCCGAGGAGTCTGGAGCATTAAGGTAGCGGAGGGCCCAGAACCAACAACCTTCCGTTAAACACTGACGCGGGATTCGTGTTATTTACCTATCGCGGGTTTTTTAAGAAAATTGTGGCGGCATGCCAGTGCTGGGGATGCCCTGCCGCCCACGGTGTTATAAGCGACGAATAGTTCATTATAACCTTAACCCGGGCAGACTTGAAGTACAGGAACTGTCTCCTCCTGCGTCATGTCGGCCTCACATGTGCTCGTCACCGCGTGCTTCGCAGTCGTGACATGACGGCACTCGAACTCCGTAGCCCACTGCTGTCCACTTGTGTACTACTACTACAGGGTTTGATGTACCGGTCTGCCTTTAATAGTATTTATGACACCAGAACACCGGAATGAGGGATTGGACAGGCAGTACACTTCTTGTAACACCCACAGAAACACTTTTTCTGTTTACATAAACTTCATGAGGTCGGTTGTGTATTTATGTATGTAGAGCAAAGGACCTGTTCTTTGGGTAAACTTGCATTCAACAAACCAGGCACTGTCGTTCAGGCCTTTCGGTCGAGTCACGTTTCGGTCCACGGACCTGCTCCCCACCCATGCCTCTTATTGGCTGATCCGAGGGGACGATTCCTAGTGACTGGGATGTATGGACCGTTAAATAATGTATACGTTTCTCCAAGACTCTGGCCACCCGTACAACTGGGATGTCTTGGAGTGGTTTTTGTTTCCAAAGCTGAACCGCGGTGTAAAACTTATGAGTCGTAACGTGTTTGTACTGTCCAGTGAATACATGTGTACTACAGCTGTAGTATACTGAATGGTGAATACCTGTGTATTACAGCCGTAGCGTACTGAATGGTGAATATGTGTACTGAATGGTGAATACATGTGTACTACAGCTGTAGTGTACTGAGTGGTGAATACATGTGTACTACAGCTGTAGTGTACTGAGTGGTGAATACATGTGTACTACAGCTGTAGTATACTGAGTGGTGAATACATGTGTACTACAGCTGTAGTATACTGAGTGGTGAATACATGTGTACTACAGCTCTAGTATACTGAGTGGTGAATACATGTGTACTACAGCTCTAGTATACTGAGTGGTGAATACATGTGTCTTACATGACATACACTACACGCTTTTTTTCTAAAGGGGCTCACAATAAGTACATTTTTCAGAAGATATTCTTTACAGCTCTGGTGTACACTTCCTCTTGTGAATCCAAGTGCTTTATCGCACTAGTGTGTACAAGTGAAAAGTTGCACTTCACAGCTCTATGGTGTCTAGTACAAACGAGTTGTCAGACCACATGACTGATGCCGCGCCGCCCCATTGGCCGTGCTCCGGTGCGTTGTTTCGGCAGATCTATGGCAGACTTCTCCCTCTGCGGGTGAAAGGTCGGGTTGACCTTTCACTGTATTAACCCCGTCACCAACAATGGCTTTAGGAGCGCGCTGGGCGCTTGAGGGAAAGCGGTGGGGTCAGTATTGTGCGGCGGGCAGATTAAAGGCTCAAGGCTGACTGCAGGTCGCTGTGCTCCCTGGACCGCTGCCAATGTCCAAATAAGTCCACAAGGACGTGGGCTCCGCTGGCTGGCACCCTGCCTGCTGCCCTCCTGGCTGTTCTTAGCCCGTCAGATACCGCTCTAACCACTCTTATCTAACTATCCAGCCGTCCCAAGCCCTGAAATAAGTATGAGAGTTATATGGAGCTACAACAAAAAGCAGGGCTTGGATGGTTTGTTAGAGGTGGGGCAGAGGAGATGAACGCGTCTACCGGTCCTACTGGAGTGTTCTCCAACGCGGCTGCACTCCGGCCTCCTGCCCACCACGGTCGCACACCAACGCCCTGAACTGCTCGCCACAGGAAGTGGGTGTTGGTGGTGACGATGCAGCCAGCGGGTCGGGTTCACAGTGAGCCCGGCCTCTTTCCCCTCATTAAGAAACCTAATCCGCCGTGTGCCCTCGCCGGGGCCAGCTGACCCGGAGCGGCTTCCAGATTTAGCCCTGCGTGTCTAAGGGGACCGCTGCCGGTGATGTAGGCCCGGCTCTGGAATGTGGTGGCCCGGTGCGACATGGCTGCGCTGTTCCTCCAATCAGCCAGCGCAGAGCCAACCGTCAGCCCCCCCCCCCTCTGGGGGCGGTGGGCAAAGAACTGGCGTTGACGATGTAGAGTTGGGAGTGAGTGGGAAACCGGGAGGACGCCTAATGGCAGGGGCCAAGGGCGGCTAACGAACCCTATAATGGATTCTCCCTCCCTCCCTCCCTCCCTCTGTAGTTAATGTGATGCAGCGCCATGCAAAGCAGCTGTCCTTGCCCGTGTTATCCGAGCCCAGTGTTGGTCAGCTATTTGAACTGAGTGACGATCTCGGCCTGGCCCACTTCACGGCCGGCCAATCGGAGCGCGTCCCTGAGCTCTCACCTGATTAGCCGGTTATGTACCTGGAAGCGGGGCTGAGTGTTTCCATGACAACCTGGATGCCCTGCACGACGATGTGCATGAAGGGATTAATATTGTTAACATCGTGTTTTATTAATGTCAACGCAACATTGGCTACATTTTGCATGTTTTTGCAGTAGCTAAAGTACCCCTGATGATGAAACGATGCAGCACCATACATTAGCTTTAGCTGCATTTAGATTTACATTTAGCAGATGGTTTTATCCAAAGCTACTTACAATAATTACATTTTTCAGGAGAAAGAGATGCGATATTTCGCTGTCAGTATAGTAAATATTTTCTTAGAACCAATGGTCAAGCACTAACAATTGCTAGGTTAACGATTAACCTAACATTTGTTAGCTTCAATAGCTAAATGTTTTACCTTATTTTTATTATTATCTTGGGTTGGTTCTGCACTCGTACCTCTCCTGCAATTCATTCCGATAAATTTCCCTCTGACTAATGAAGGTTTATCTTGTCCTGTCACGTATGCACAAACCATGCGTGACCCCTTGGAATGCATTACTTTACAATACAACGGATTCAATCAACTGTGTCCCCCCCCCCCTGTCTTTCCTCTCTCCAGGTTTGAGTGGGACAAGCTTCTGGAGAATGTGCATTGTTTGATCATTAGTGTGACAAAGACTGACAGACAGGAAGCTTATATACTCAGGTGAGTCCCTCTCTTCTTCCAAGTTCGCTGGTAGAATGCTGTTTTTTCAGATTGGCCATAAAATATCTACCTGTCAGTCAGGGGCCGAAACCCCTCAGGTTGAGTGGTGTCACTTAAACACTTTCCTAGTTTCGTAGTGTACAAAGTGTGGCGTAAACCGTCCATCGGCGACCTATAGTCCATACTCGTAGGCTATATGGGTTTGAATGGAAACATCTGGTCGACCTCTGTAGTTTGACCGCAGTAGTAAGCTGTGTTTACTAGGGATGGGGATCGAAACCCGGTTCTATCAAGGACCCGGTTCCACTTTTTTCAAAACCCGAAAATCGTTAACGTTTGGGCTTATTGATAACGCTATCGAGTCCCGTCCCCCCGTTTTTTATCTCCTGTAGATCCTGTAACGTAATCGAGTCGCTTCACGGCATTTAAGTCAATTCAATCCAATCACTGCAGCGTGTCCACCAATGTCTTTGAATGGAATTGTAAGCAAACCGGTATTACCAGTAAAACAAGTGAAGTCCGGCGGTTAACTTTGTTCGTGAAGATGGCTAAGGGGATAACCCAACCTCAATGGCCAAGCACATTAGCATTGTGCATCAAATAAAGGCCAAATGCAGTACCTTCGACTGTCTCCGAGTTGAAAGGACTCTGTCTCCTCCTCCTCCTGTCGCACCACAGA
This sequence comes from Gadus chalcogrammus, assembly GCF_026213295.1. Taxonomy (NCBI): domain Eukaryota; kingdom Metazoa; phylum Chordata; class Actinopteri; order Gadiformes; family Gadidae; genus Gadus; species Gadus chalcogrammus. The sequence continues at coordinate 1,138,494 of NC_079432.1, forward strand.
CAGACCCGTCTCAATCATCCACTCAAACTACCAGCGGTAATCGCACACAGACATTGTCGCTAGTCTCGTCAATTAAAAATAGTTATCCAATTGTGAAATCGGTGTTGTACCGGCAGCATACAAGCTAGTTATCTTAAAAAGTAAATAAAGTTTCAGATGTGCTGCTGCGTGATGTGTTGAGGTTGGCTCAGTAAAACGACTTAGGTTATCATGATGCGTTCAAATGGAACACAAAGAAACGGTAAATTGAGTTTTTGGTGAAAAACATGAGTAACACTGTATTACTCATGTTTCTGTATTACTAATACAGAAACATGAGTAATACTGCATTACTCATGTTTCTGTATTACCAATGCAGAAACATGAGTAACACTGTATTACTCATGTTTCTGTATTACTAATACAGAAACATGAGTAATACTGCATTACTTATGTTTCTGTATTTATGCAGAAACATGAGTAATACTGCATTACTCATGTTTCTGTATTACTAATACAGTTGTATAGTGCTCTAATCATTTTAGCATATATAATTAAAACTACTTGTGTCAATATTTATTAAGAATTACATATTTAATACAAAATACAATTATTTCCTAAATACTTTCCTCATCACTAAAAACAAGGTGTATTTCCACCAATTAATAGAAAAGTATCGATAGTGGTATCGAAAAAGACTCGGGTCGTTAAGGAGTATCAAAAATGGTATCGATATCCATAAATATGAATGATCCCCATCCCTAGTGTTTACCCCCCAGGGGCCACAGGCCCTAGGAACCGTTGGAAGGACTTCGGTCTCCACCGCAGGGAGCACAGTCTAAACTGGGTTCAGGGGACATTATTCTACCCCCCAGAGAGTCCCTGTTTGGACAGGGTATTACTGTAGAACTTTGGGGCTTGCAGCTCTGAATGTTCTGATTGGTCGAGGACACGCCACATTTTGGTGCAGCCATTTTAACATCTGCAGTGGGAAACAGTGTAGGTTTTTGGTTCATGTTGACGTGCAGTAAATCAGTCCTTTTGCTGCGTCCGTAGTGGTAACCTACACTCACAGATAATTCGCACCATCTGTTTTATGTATCTATGTTTCATCTCGATTGCAGTCGGCGCTACAAGCCAATGTTTACTTGCGCTGCGGAGTGTGATATCGCTTTTGATAACAGAATGGCAGTTGTGTCACCACTGTTTATTTGTTTTTATGGGAAACTGTTTTTCATTGGGGAAACGCTGCATATTTGTAACGTAAATTATCCGTAACTGTCCTATACACTATTAAACTATTTTTTCTGGCTCTAGTCTGCACCGTTCTGTCTGTGCAGCTCTATGTCTGTGCAGCTCTATGTCCGGGTCTATGTCTGGGCTGCTGTCTGACTTAAGTCTGCACAGCTCTTGTCTGTCTAGCTGCTTTCTGGCTCTAGTCTGCACAGTTCATTGCCTGTCTCTAATCTGTACAGTTAGTCTGTACAGCTCTAGTCTGTAATGCTGTCTGGCTCTGGTCTGTACTGTTCTAGCCTCTACTTCTTCTTGTCTAGATCTAGCCTGAACTGATCAGGTTTTCAAGCTCTAGGCTGCATAGCGTCATAACCTGCCAGTGTGAAAATGTAGCTGCCAAGCCATTGCTTAAATGGTTAACTGTGCATGCTTTTCCTTCAATATGTGACTCAATATATGATTCAGCCAATGGTTAGAGGGCATTCTGAAACCTGAACTCTACCATGTGTAACTCGGACCTTTCAGTTCTAGTTCCATCTCTAATCCTCTTCTACAGTTGGCCTGTCCATTTCTAACCCCTTTCTACAGTTGGCATGATCATTTCTAGTCTAACTAACCCATCTACAGTGAGCATGTCTTATGTTGCGTCTCCAGTGTCATTACTCGAGCAGTGGGGGTTCTTGTTCTGGTCAGGGGGTCTGAGGGAACTTATTAAGTGTGCAGGTTCTATTCATTTGGGGGCCGTTATAGTGATTGAAGATGGTTCTTCAGGCCTGCCTCTTTAAAATGGGTTGTAAACCCCAAAACTTTTTTTTTCGTCTGGGCAAAGGGACAACGGTGGTGGTTAATGTAGAACCAATATACTATGCAATATAATAATAAATGGTTACAGCCATATATAAAAAAACCTTGAGCGTCTCTAAAGCTGTAAGGTTACTGAAGAGTATCTTCACTCTAGCGTTTCTCACTGTAGGATGTTCGAGGGTAGCTTGTCGCACATCTCACTCCAGTGTCTCACTCTCACTCTAGTGTCTCACTCTAGTGTCTCACTCTCACTCGAGTGTCTCACTCTCACTCTAGTGTCTCACTCACTCTAGCGTCTAACTGTAGCGTGACTCACTTCTCACTCTAACGTGTCTGACTCAAGCGTGTCTCACTTCTCAATCTAGCGTGTCTGACTGTAGCGGGTCTCACTCTAGCGTGTCTGACTGTAGCGGGTCTCACTCTAGCGTGTCGTGACGTCTCACTATCTTGACCAGCGTGTCCTAACGACGGCGTGTTTCCTCCACAGTGAGAGTAGCATGTTTGTCTCTAAGAGACGGTTCATTTTGAAGACGTGTGGAACCACCCTCTTACTGCAAGCCCTGGTCCCCCTGCTGGAGGTGGCCCGCCAGTACTGCGGCTTCGACGCCATCAAGGTCAGTCACATGGTGCTCCGTGGCCAATCACATCAGTCCATCCCCCTCCCTCCCCTGTCCAATCACATCAGTCCTTTCCCCACCCTCCCCTGTCCAATCACATCAGTCCGTCCCCCTCCCCTGTCCAATCACATCAGTCCGTCCCCCTCCCTCCCCTGTCCAATCACATCAGTCCTTTCCCCACCCTCCCCTGTCCAATCACATCAGTCCGTCCCCCTCCCCCGTCCAATCACATCAGTCCGTCCCCCTCCCCTGTCCAATCACATCAGTGTACTGATGTATTGTGCAGCTGTACTCTGGGCGGTGTACTGATGCATCACGTTGTTCTCCCCCAGAACTTCTTCTATTCCCGAAAGAACTTCATGAAGCCCACGCAGCAGGAATTCCCTCATCGTAACTTCCAGGAGGAGGTCGACTTCCTGGCTCAGATCTTCCCAAGTACGTGTGAGAACAGTATTTATTGATTGGGCCATTGAACATCAATTCCATGAAGTCTCTTACATGTTTTTCTTCTTCTTCCCATAATGCAGACGGAGCTCCCTACTGTATGGGCCGTTTGAATTCTGACTGCTGGTAAGAACCAGTCACGCCCTGTTCAACCAGTCACACCCTGTTAGATCCGGTTGGAACCAGTCTCCCACGTCACACCAGATGAACAGTTGCACCCGATGAACACATTACAAACCAATAACGAGAAAAAATCAATTCATTCTTTTTGTATGTAGTTTGTGTGTTTTTAGCATACAGAGTCTCTCCCATCCCAGACAGACCTGTAGTCGACCGCTAGTTAGAACCATCCAAGTTCACCTGGTTGTGGCTGACGTATTGTGTGTGTGTGTGTTCAGGTACCTGTTCACCCTGGACCTGCCGGAGTTCTGGGAGAACAAACACGCGGACCAGACCCTGGAGGTTCTGATGAGTGACCTGGACCCAGCCATCATGGACCTGTTCTACATGAAAGACGGGGTTTCTGCTAATGATGTCACTCGTGTGAGTACAGCGCGGCCATCGGTTCCTCGCCGTCCCCCGGTCGCCGGTTAACGATGCTCACCTCGTCTCCCCTTCTGTCCCCAGATGAGTGGAATACGTGACCTGATCCCAGGTTCAGTGATTGACGCCACGATGTTTAACCCTTGTGGCTACTCCATGAATGGAATGAAAACGGACGTGAGTGAACGTGTTGATCCAGCGTCTGACCGGTCTTGAGTCGCCTGTGGGGGGAGACGTTGACCCCTGCCTCTGCTCCTCAGGGTACCTACTGGACCATCCACATCACTCCAGAGCCAGAGTTCTCCTACGTCAGCTTCGAGACCAACCTCTCCCAAACGTCCTACGATGACCTCGTCCGCAAGGTCGTGGACGTCTTTAAACCTGGAAAATTCGTCACAACGCTTTTTGTGAATCAGGTGAGTAACGAGGCTGAACTGGTGATCGAGTGAGGGGTTGGAGCAGTGAGTAGTGAGGGGGGGGAGCAGTGAGTAGTGAGGGGGGGGGAGCCGTGAGTAGTGAGGGCGGGAGCCGTGAGTAGTGAGGGGGGGGAGCCGTGAGTAGGGAGGGGGGGGAGCAGTGAGTAGTGAGGGGGGGGAGCAGTGAGTAGGGAGGGGGGGGAGCAGTGAGTAGTGAGGGGGGGGAGCCGTGAGTAGTGAGGGGGGGGAGCCGTGAGTAGTGAGGGGGGGAGCAGTGAGTAGGGAGGGGGGGGAGCAGTGAGTAGTGAGGGGGGGGAGCCGTGAGTAGGGAGGGGGGGGAGCAGTGAGTAGTGAGGGGGGGAAGCAGTGAGTAGGGAGGGGGGGGAGCCGTGAGTAGGGAGGGGGGGGGAGCAGTGAGTAGTGAGGGGGGGGAGCAGTGAGTAGGGAGGGGGGGGAGCAGTGAGTAGTGAGGGGGGGGAGCCGTGAGTAGTGAGGGGGGGGAGCCGTGAGTAGTGAGGGGGGGCGCAGTGAGTAGGGAGGGGGGGGAGCAGTGAGTAGTGAGGGGGGGGAGCCGTGAGTAGGGAGGGGGTGAAGTAGGGAGGGGGTGAAGTAGGGAGGGGGTGAAGCAGGGAGGGGGTGAAGCGGTGGGTAGGGAGGGGGTGAAGCAGTGAGTGGGTAGGGAGGGGGTGAAGCAGTGAGTGGGTAGGGAGGGGGTGAAGCAGTGAGTGAGTAGGGAGGGGGTGAAGCAGTGAGTGAGTAGGGAGGGGGTGAAGCAGTGAGTGAGTAGGGAGGGGGTGAAGCAGTGAGTAGGTGAGTAGGGAGGGGGTGAAGCAGTGAGTGAGTAGGGAGGGGGTGAAGCAGTGAGTGAGTAGGGAGGGGGTGAAGCAGTGAGTGAGTAGGGAGGGGGTGAAGCAGTGGGTGAGTAGGGAGGGGGTGAAGCAGTGATTGAGTGGGGAGGGGGTGAAGCAGTGGGTGAGTGGGGAGGGGGTGAAGCAGTGAGTGAGTAGGGAGGGGGTGAAGCAGTGAGTGAGTAGGGAGGGGGTGAAGCAGTGGGTGAGTGGGGAGGGGGTGAAGCAGTGGGTGAGTGGGGAGGGGGTGAAGCAGTGAGTGAGTGGGGAGGGGGTGAAGCAGTGAGTGAGTAGGGAGGGGGTGAAGCAGTGAGTGAGTAGGGAGGGGGTGAAGCAGTGAGTGAGTGGGGAGGGGGTGAAGCAGTGGGTGAGTGGGGAGGGGGTGAAGCAGTGAGTGAGTAGGGAGGGGGTGAAGCAGTGAGTGAGTAGGGAGGGGGTGAAGCAGTGAGTGAGTAGGGAGGGGGTGAAGCAGTGAGTAGGTGAGTAGGGAGGGGGAGAAGCAGTGAGTAGGTGAGTAGGGAGGGGGAGAAGCAGTGAGTGAGTAGGGAGGGGGTGAAGCAGTGAGTGAGTGGGGAGGGGGTGAAGCAGTGAGTGAGTGGGGAGGGGGTGAAGCGGTGAGTAGGGAGGGGGTGAAGCGGTGAGTAGGGAGGGGGTGAAGCGGTGAGTAGGGAGGGGGTGAAGCGGTGAGTAGTGAGGGGGGGGAGCGGTGGGTAGTGAGGGGGGGGAGCGGTGAGTAGTGAGGGGGGGGAGCGGTGAGTAGTGAGTAGGGGAGCAGTGAGTGGGTGAGTAGGGAGGGGGTGAAGCAGTGAGTAGGGAGGGGGTGAAGCAGTGAGTGAGTGGGGAGGGGGTGAAGCAGTGGGTGAGTGGGGAGGGAGGGGGTGAAGCAGTGAGTGAGTAGGGAGGGGGTGAAGCAGTGAGTGAGTAGGGAGGGGGTGAAGCAGTGAGTGAGTAGGGAGGGGGTGAAGCAGTGAGTGAGTAGGGAGGGGGTGAAGCAGTGAGTAGGGAGGGGGTGAAGCAGTGAGTAGGGAGGGGGTGAAGCAGTGAGTAGGGAGGGGGTGAAGCAGTGAGTGAGTAGGGAGGGGGTGAAGCAGTGGGTGAGTAGGGAGGGGGTGAAGTAGGGAGGGGGTGAAGCAGTGAGTGAGTAGGGAGGGGGTGAAGCAGTGGGTGAGTAGGGAGGGGGTGAAGCAGTGAGTAGGGAGGGGGTGAAGCAGTGAGTGAGTAGGGAGGGGGTGGAGCAGTGGGTGAGTAGGGAGGGGGTGGAGCAGTGGGTGAGTAGGGAGGGGGTGAAGCAGTGGGTGAGTAGGGAGGGGGTGAAGCGGTGAGTGAGTAGGGAGGGGGTGAAGCGGTGGGTGAGTAGGGAGGGGGTGAAGCGGTGGGTGAGTAGGGAGGGGGTGAAGCGGTGGGTGAGTAGGGAGGGGGTGAAGCGGTGGGTGAGTAGGGAGGGGGTGGAGCAGTGGGTGAGTAGGGAGGGGGTGAAGCAGTGAGTGCTTGCTGCTGTCTTAAGGCTGGCTGGTGTCGTTGGTCGGCTAGAAGGGAGGTTAGGGCGTTGTTGTGAGAGCGCTGTGAGGGTCATGGCGTTGCCTCAGCTTGGGATCCCTGACGTGTTTATGGCCTCGTAGGTGATTGCTGCCGTAAACTAGAGATCCCTGACTATCCATTTTAGATAACCCATTCATTAAAGGTTCTCTCAGACGTCCTGCTGTAAGAGCCTACTGATTCATAACAACAATTACACTACTGCTAAGCACCATGTGCAGTAGAGCGATGTGATATCAGTCCCCATGACGCAGATGCTACTGGAATGATAGAAACAACGTGGGGGGAAGTAGATACACGAAGTTAGTGTCAATTACAAGGTCATCTGTCAGAAGGTGAAACCATGTATCGCTGTGGGTACAGTGAGGATGTTCATAGAACCAAGTGCCAAGCACTAACACCGCTAGGCTAACCCATTCCCCGTAGACCACACGGTATAAGTGCAAGGCCGTACAACATGCATTAGGTGCCAGGGGGCTGTTGTGACCACTGTGAGGACCGTTGAGTTGAGCTCCAGGATTTCAGGCGGTTGTGTTCTGCGTCCCCCCAGACCTCCAAGTGTCGCAGTGTGTTCTCCTCGGCCCAGAAGCTGGAGGGCTTCCGCCGCATGGACCGCCAGCTGGCCCAATTCAACGACTACAACTTCGTCTTTACTAGTTACGTGAAAAACCACAACCAGCAGAGCTGAGAGATGAAGGAGAGGCGTAGAAAGAAGGGCGCGTGCGGGGGCTGTGGCCCCCGCGTCCGTCCGCCCCCCCCGGGGGAGCCCACCTCTCTCCTCCGTCCTCGTCCCCCGCGTCTCCGCCTGGCCTCCGGCGGACCTTGTTGTTGTACCTTTGACTTAGAACTCTTGCATGACCGCTCTTTTCTCTGTTTAGATATGCTAGCTCATTCTTGCTGTGATGTTGACGTGCATGTTTGGGAATTAAACATGCACCCTGCCAGCAGGCCATTCCTGCCCTCCTCCCCCCTCCTCCCCCACACCCATGGGTCCTCCCACCTTCTTCTGCGCACACAGAGCTCCTCCCCCCTCATCGCCCACATTCATGGCTCCACCCCTCTCCTCCCCGCTCCTGAAGGCTCCGCCCCCCTCCTCCCTCGCACACACGGCCCCTTCCCCCTCCTCCCCTGCACACATTGCTCCTCCCACCCCCGCCGCCTCCCCCTCATACACGGCTCCTCCCACCTCCTGCCCTGCAGACATGGCTCCACCCACCTCCTCTCCCACAGACATGGCTCCTCCCCCCTCATCCCCAACAGACAAGGCTTCCGAGCCCACTAGGACCGCCCCTGACATGCTCAAATGGCCTCTGATTGGTCCCCCCTGCTGATGTGTGTATTGTACTCACGACTGCACTTTAGACGAACTCCACCCCCCCCGCCCCCCCCCCCCCCCCCCCTGGATAATATGATATTACGATAATGAATATAAATATGCTCCTACAGCCGGGAGCCGGCCGCCAGGAGGCCTGAATGGGTAACAAAGAGATGTGCTTGTTCTCCAACAAAACGCGTCCTCTGCCCGTTTCCACTCGCACACAATGCAGCCTCCATCTGAGCATGTCAGGCGCCTCCCGGATCATTCCACACCACTGTCCAGACATCTTTTTTTCTTTTCTTTCTTTGTGAATTGGTCCAAAATGTGTGCCCCTTGCAGTTTGGTAGTTAGTGGTTCCCCACAGCCCTCTATCACATGGGGGGGGGGGGGGGGGGGGGGGGGTGGGTTAGGGGGGTGCATGTGACCACGAGCGATGCTGCTCAGCAGTCTAGGGTTCTGCTGTCTTCCTCCCTCCACCCCCACCGGACCCTCGTCACCAACGCCACCGCTGGGCTCCCACCCCGGGGGGGCGCCGGCGCCGTGCGGGGGGCTGAGCCTTTCCAGACAGAAAGAGCCAGGCAGCCGGCACGGACGCCCTGGGAGAGGGGCTGGGTAGACTCGGAGGGGGGCTGGGTAGACTGGGAGAGGTGCTGGGTAGACTGGGAGGGGTGCTGGGTAGACTGGGAGAGGGTCTGGGTAGACTGGGAGAGGGGGGGAGGTGTTGAGTAGGGTGAGTGAGAGGTGATGGGTAGTGGTAGAGAGGTGATGGGTAGACTGGGGGGCCGGTGCTGGGAGAGGGTGAGACGGGTGCCCCCCCCGGGGGGCTGGCGGGCTGGGGGCTCCAGGGAGGTTCAGAGGGGTCCTCCGGGTGGTTTGGAGTGGTGTCGGGGTGTGGAGGACTGCAGCGCCCCTGGAGGTCGGAGGTCCATCCCTCAGGCGACTAGAAGGCTCTGCGAGGAGGTCTGCAACATGAAGGAATATGAGCCAGCATTTTGACAGACTTTGTTTGGTCACCACGACCAGGCGGAGTGGAATATTATTTTGATACGTTTAATTTTGATATACTGAAATGCAAATCAAATGCTTCTTCCTTGTTTTATTTTCAGGAATAATAGTTTTTTCTTACAACATTATTTGTTAGGAATGCATTTGGCAGTGGACCAATAGATCTCCCTGTTCGTGTGTTATTCCCTCTAGCGTGGGTTAGGGTTAACTCGGTCGCCTGCTCAACCAGCGGTACTGGGGAGACTTTGCTGTTCAAATTCTTTCTTTTGCTTTTCTTTGGATGGTCAAGATGTGCTAATTATATCTGTACTATGAGCTTGGTGCTTAAAATAATAAAATACTTATCTGTGAAATCGTCTTTTCTTTCTTTATGACCTTTACAAGATTTTAGAGTTAGAACAAAAACATAAGATGCTAAAATGAAATCGTACAATTGTATTTAATAGTCTATAGTAGATAGTGTATATTAGTTCAAACGTCCAGTATAAATTTGAAAACGAGTTAAATACATGTCTGGCACATATGTCATACTAGCTTAATGCTCTAGATATTTAAATACTGCCTTAGTTATTTTACTAGGTGAATGCCAGTGTGTGCGAGTCGGTATTTGAATAGTTTAATACCCTATTCCAATGTTTTAATTGTAAAGTAGATGGGTTAGTGTCGCCATCTGCTGGCCAATGGCTTATGCCAGTGGTAAATTATTAATATAATATATAATACAGCCAAAAGCTTTATAATACCTGCATCGGTCTGATTAGGACCTGGTGGGCGTGGTTCGAGACGTGCAAGGACCAATAGCAGACCCGGAGACGACTGAGGCGAGATGTTACATTTTATGTTGATCGTTTTTCAAGTTTTATTTGAAAAGTGTTTCTTTTTTTTGGAGTCTTAGTATATAACAATACAATAAGAGGGTATTAATTAATGTCCGGTGGCACAGTGGTCCAAGTATTCGATAACCAATCGGCACCTGATCACCCAGTAAAACCGCTAACTAAACTTCGTTAACAGTCGACCCTGCGACGATTTCTGATGAACACATGGTGACTTTTATCAATAGAAAAATGGCATTATCTATCAAAGGTTTTTTATATATATTATTAAACCATGTATGGTTATTTGTAGGTTTTTATTTTCTTCGTGTTATATTTTCTGTGTTAATGCGTCGCGTTCGTCCAGGATGTGACGTTGCCGGAAGTCCTCGTGTTGTCTTCCGGGTGTTTTCACGTGGACCAGCGGGCAGAGAACCACCGAAGATCCACGCGCTCCGAACGCCAACATGACACAACTAGACAACGTGACGTGAGTTTATCTTCAAGAACACCCGTATGACTATGAACAGGGGGCTGATATCTAATATATATACTTTAGATATTTCCCTCCTGTAAAAAATGGAAGTCTGGCCTCGAAGAGGGGCAGGGTCTCTGTCTTCTTCTAAATAAATATATTAAAATAAAGCTTTAACATCTTAATATCTTCCTCAAATATAAACAATTCTATTAAATAAAGAGTTGACATCATAATATCAACTTTACTTTGAAATAAACCTATTCTCCAAGAGTTTCAAGAAACCTCTACCAGACGCTAGCGACTCCTCTTGGTATTGCCCTCCACGAAGAGACAGGAATATACGAGTCCGATCTGATTGGGTTTAACGGTGATAGACTCACTTGTATTGCAACCTACGGAGAGCTTGGGTCCTCCAGCTCGTGTCTGCATGTATTCTGCTCTCACCTACAGCGTGTGTCAGTAGGAGCCCCTTTCTGTCAAGAAGTCTGAGGCGGTCAGCTTGTGAAGTGATGGACGCCTCTCCCCTGTTGCTAGTACTGTCATAGTCCTACCGAGCTGTGGGAGTATGACAGGGCTATCAGGAATACTATTAATAAGTACTATTATGTGGACGATTCCTGATGATGTACCTAGCTGGGTGCTCTAGTAGCGAGTGTTCATAGATGTTAAACACTCACCATCCATACTGTGTGTGTGTGTGTGTGTGTGTGTGTGTGTGTGTGTGTGTGTGTGTGTGTGTGTGTGTGTACAGGAGGCCCAAGTCTCAGCGCTCCAAGCGTTTCCTGGAGGGCCGGGCGCCGAAGATAGCAGAGAACGTGAAGAACGCCATGATCATGAAGGGAGGAAACACCAGCGAGACCATCACCAACGCCCTCAAAGACCTGGTGAGGATTACACTGTACACTCTATATACACTATACCATGTGTATCTCTTAAAGCACGCAGGCATAACAGACTGGGCTAGGAGGGGTTGAACAGTCGCGTTGATACAGGGATCAGATGGTATAACAGACTGGGGTTGGACAGTCCTGTTAATACAGGGATCAGATGGTATAGCAGACTGGGGTTGGACAGTCCTGTTAATACAGGGATCAGATGGTATAACAGACTGGGGTTGGACAGTCCTGTTAATACAGGGATCAGATGGTATAACAGACTGGGGTTGGACAGTCCTGTTAATACAGGGTTCAGATGGTATAACAGACTGGGGTTGAACAGTCCTGTTAATACAGGGATCAGATGGTATAACAGACTGGGGTTGGACAGTCCTGTTAATACAGGGATCAGATGGTATAACAGACTGGGGTTGGACAGTCCTGTTAATACAGGGATCAGATGGTATAACAGACTGGGGTTGGACAGTCCCATTAATACAGGGATCAGATGGTATAACAGACTGGGGTTGGACAGTCCTGTTAATACAGGGTTCAGATGGTATAACAGACTGGGGTTGAACAGTCCTGTTAATACAGGGATCCGATGGTATAACAGACTGGGGTTGGACAGTCCTGTTAATACAGGGTTCAGATGGTATAACAGACTGGGGTTGGACAGTCCTGTTAATACAGGGTTCAGATGGTATAACAGACTGGGGTTGGACAGTCCTGTTAATACAGGGATCAGATGGTATAACAGACTGGGGTTGAACAGTCCTGTTAATACAGGGATCAGATGGTATAACAGACTGGGGTTGGACAGTCCTGTTAATACAGGGATCAGATGGTATAACAGACTGGGGTTGGACAGTCCTGTTAATACAGGGTTCAGATGGTATAACAGACTGGGGTTGGACAGTCCTGTTAATACAGGGTTCAGATGGTATAACAGACTGGGGTTGGACAGTCCTGTTAATACAGGGATCAGATGGTATAACAGACTGGGGTTGGACAGTCCCGTTAATACAGGGATCAGATGGTATAACAGACTGGGGTTGGACAGTCCTGTTAATACAGGGTTCAGATGGTATAACAGACTGGGGTTGAACAGTCCTGTTAATACAGGGATCCGATGGTATAACAGACTGGGGTTGGACAGTCCTGTTAATACAGGGTTCAGATGGTATAACAGACTGGGGTTGGACAGTCCTGTTAATACAGGGTTCAGATGGTATAACAGACTGGGGTTGGACAGTCCTGTTAATACAGGGATCAGATGGTATAACAGACTGGGGTTGAACAGTCCTGTTAATACAGGGATCAGATGGTATAACAGACTGGGGTTGGACAGTCCTGTTAATACAGGGATCAGATGGTATAACAGACTGGGGTTGGACAGTCCTGTTAATACAGGGATCAGATGGTATAACAGACTGGGGTTGAACAGTCCTGTTAATACAGGGATCAGATGGTATAACAGACTGGGGTTGGACAGTCCTGTTAATACAGGGATCAGATGGTATAACAGACTGGGGTTGGACAGTCCTGTTAATACAGGGTTCAGATGGTATAACAGACTGGGGTTGGACAGTCCTGTTAATACAGGGATCCGATGGTATAACAGACTGGGGTTGGACAGTCCCGTTAATACAGGGTTCAGATGGTATAACAGACTGGGGTTGAGGTTGAAAGGGTTGCTGTTCTATAGAATGTGAATCGGGTGCCCTGCGGTTCTACAGGCTGCAGCCAGTGTTACTGTTGCTCTATAGAATGTGAATAGTGTGAGAAGTGTTGTGTTGATCTCCCCGTGTCCTCCCTCAACAGTATGCTCTGAAGAAGCCCAACGCAGTCCTCTACAAAAAGTGAGTTGTCCCTTCACTGAGCATCAGCTGGTAGAAAATGTTCTTATTCAGGTCAACAATGTCTTCATCGAACCATGGCCTCATAAAATTGTTGAGGGTTAGATGTTGACTTGCTAAGTGATCTGATGCTCAATGGATCTATCTGTATAGGTAAACGTTGGTTCAGACATGATCAACGGATCTATCTGTAGAGGTGCATGTTGTTCCAGACATTATCTACGGATCTCTCTGTACATTGTTGTCTGTCTTTGTTTAAAGGAAGAACATCACACGGCCTTTCGAAGACTCCACATCGCTGGTATGTTTCCCCTATAGAGCTTCACCCTCTAACGACCAGCGGCTCTCCCATAGGGTGCTCCTCTGTTCAGTCATCCTATTAAACCCGCCCCTTATTGGATAAATGGGTGTGATTGGCCCGATCTGAACCAGGTCAGTTGGAGATGTGCCTGAGCTGCAGTGAGCCATATGCATCTGCCAGAGCAAATAAAACATGAGCCTGCAGATTTGTCTGGTTCCCAGGCTGCAGGTCTCCCCTCTGCTGTACCTAGCGCCAACCCCTTCCTTACCTAGCTCATCTTAACCACTGCTCTACCAACCCTAACCCTTAACCTCTCTAACCCTAACCTATCTTGACCTAACCCTAGCCTCACCACTGCTTTACCAACCCTAACCTCCCTAACCCTAGCCCTAGTCTCATCTTGGCTTTACCTAACCCTAACCTTTCTAGCCCTATTCCTAACCCTCTGTACCTCTAACCCTACCCTCTCTAACCGTCTGTAGCCCTAGCCTCACCTAACGCTCTCTAACCCTGGCCTCAGGTTCACCGCGATGTTGTTCTTCAGCTCTGACCGCTATTCACTCCCAATCCAATAAAAGACAAGGTTTGAGTTGCTAGGCAGAACGTTCACTTGAAACTCTAATCCTGACTGACTGATTAAAAAATACCAAAGACTGTCAGCTCAACTCTGCCCTGCTCTACTCTTTAAAGAGAGATTCTCTGTACTTTAAAGGACTCTGAGTAGTAGTGGATATCAAATGTATTGGTATCTGGACCTCTAACTACACAAGTGACCTGATTTAGTTGGACTTAGTTTAGTTTTCAGGATGAATGCTTTGATGAGGAGGCAGAGGGCAGCTCTAACAGGGAAGAAGATAGGACCAGAAACACTGCTCATAAAACATTAGAATGAGGGGCTTTCCCTTCATAATGGCTGTTTGAATTGGTTTCAGGCAGATGCTAATGTACTGCAAAGGAACATAATGAGTGATTAGCATGTAAAGTGAATGTATAATATATCTCTGATTAACAACCTCTACCCCCCAACCCTGACCTCTAACCCTAACCCTGAGCATCCCACCCTAACTCGGCCATCTTTACTGTGTTTCCAGGAGTTCTTCTCCAAGAAGACGGACTGCTCTCTCTTCGTCTTCGGGTCTCATAACAAGAAGAGACCAAACAACTTGATATTCGGTACGAGTGAAGCCTGACTCTGTCTGCACCACGAACTCTCATTGGTCAGACAGTCGCTGGTGTGACTGTCACTACCTAGCTGTCTGTAAAGACCCTCATCCTCTCTGTGTTTGTTCGGCAGGGCGTCTGTTCGATTTCCACGTGCTGGACATGATGGAGCTCGGCATTGAGAAGTACACCGGCCTCATGGACTTCAAGGTAACAATCCAAACGACTTCAGGACCTCTGCACGGTCCGTGTTCATCACGGCTACCTGAACCGCAGTGAGCCCGGGGTCGTTGGGGGGGCTAGCCGTCTGAACTACCAAGGAGACGTTGATCAGTCACCTGATGATGAATCCTCAGGTTCTAGTCTGGGTCATCAGGGTCTAGTCTGGGTTCTTCAGGGTCTAGTCTGGGTCCTCGGGGGTCCAGTCTGGGTCCTCGGGGTCCAGTCTGGGTCCTCTGGGTCCAGTCTGGGTCCTCAGGGTCTGGTCTGGGTCCTCGGGGTCCAGTCTGGGTCCTCAGGGTCTGGTCTGGTTCCTCTGGGTCATTGGGGTCTAGTCTGGTTCCTCTGGGTCCTCGGGGTCTGGTCTGGGTCCTCGGGGTCTGGGTCCTCGGGGTCTGGTCTGGTTCCTCGGGGTCTGGTCTGGGTCCTCGGGGTCTGGTCTGGGTCCTCGGGGTCTGGTCTGGGTCCTCGGGGTCTGGTCTGGGTCCTCTGGGTCTCTGTGATGGCGGGCCCCTGACTGGGCCGCTGTGACCCCTACAGAACAGCAAGTGTCCCGAGGGGACCAAGCCCATGCTGGTGTTCGCCGGCGACGCCTTCGACGTGGACCACGAGCTCCGGCGCCTCAAGAGCTTATTCATCGGTGAGGAACCGCACTCCACGCCATACACACCTGCACACGCCTGTTAGCTCTGGCGCTAACACTCCGTACACGCCTGTTAGCTCTTGCGCTAACATTCCTCTGCACATACCTGCGGGCCGTAGCGCTATCAGTAAATATTTGGGTATTTGTCTTTAACAATAACCCTGAATGGGCAGGATATCCTGTGTTTGCGTACAATCTACTTTTACCCTGCTACACCCAAACATGTATGTACAGAACCGGCGATGTAAACAAACATGGCCGCTGTGTACTGCTTGCGATTCATTCATACATTCTCGGAGGTGGTTGTTTAACTTTATACAAAAGTTAGCTGAAGCTTACGTTACGTTACGGCCTTCCTGCCTCCCAGACTTCTTCAGAGGCATGGCGGTACCGGCCGTGAGACTGGCTGGCCTGGAGCACATCCTGCACATCACAGCCCTGGAGGACAAGATCTACCTGCGGAGCTACAGGTACGCAACACCATGGTGACCAGTCCAGGGGCTCAGCAGCCAGGTCCGACCAGCAGCTGAGGCCTGACCCCTGCTCTGTGTTCTCTCTCAGGTCTCTGCTGAAGAAGTCCGGCTGCCGCACGCCTCGCATCGAGCTGGAGGAGATCGGACCAGCGTTTGACTTTGTGGTGAGAAGGACCCACATGGCGTCTGAAGACCTGTACAAGACGGCCCACCGGCAGCCCAAGGTTCTGAAGGTAGGAGGTCGCGCCAACGCCAAACTTATCCAGGATCGGTTGTTTTGTTCTGCTAACGATGCTACCCTCTACATGCTAGTCCCTATATCCTGGTCTCTACATCCTGGTCTCTACATGATGGCCTCTACCGTTGGAGGAACTACATGCTTGTCTCTCCATGCTGGTCTATACCTGCTGGTGTCTACCATTAGAGGCTGACCATGCTAGTCTCTCCATGCTAGTCTCTCCATGCTGGTCTCTCCATGCTAGTCTCCATGCTGGTCTCTCCATGCTAATCTCTACATGCTGGTCTCTCCATGGTAGTCTATACATGCCAATCTCTACATGCTGGTCTCTCCATGCTAGTCTCTCCATGCTGGTCTCTCCATGCTGGTCTCTCCATGCTAATCTCTACATGCTGGTCTCTCCATGGTTGTCTCTACATGCTGGTCTCTCCATGGTAGTCTATACATGCTAATCTCTACATGCTGGTCTCTACATGCTGGTCTCTCCATGGTAGTCTATACATACTAATCTCTACATGCTGGTCTCTCCATGGTAGTCTCTCCATGCTGGTCTCTCCATGGTAGTCTATACATGCTAATCTCTACATGCTGGTCTCTCCATGGTAGTCTCTACATGCTGGTCTCTCCATGGTAGTCTATACATGCTGGTCTCTCCATGGTAGTCTATACATGCTACTGACACCGTCAGAGGAACACCATGCTAGTCTCACCCTTGAGCTGTGGGTCACGCAGAGAGGCCCACTGTCCCTCACTAATCAGGGCTCATCAATCAGTCTTCAGTCACATGCTGATCAGGAGGTTAACCTCGTTCTGATAACTCAATGATCAATTCATCTTGATTGATCTGTCCCGGAGGCTTCCACGTCCAGCATGGAGAAACACAATGTTCACTGGAGTGATACTATTACCTTATTAACATTAGGAGGATCACCTTAATGGAACTGTAATGAGGACCTGTATTCATCATTAACCACAAATGTGATCAAAGGAATGACTAGGATGAAGGTGCTTCCAGATGTTTAGAACCTGTATCTGGATGAAGGTGCTTCCAGATGTTTAGAGCGTGTATCTGGATGAAGGTGTTCCCAGATATTTAGAACGTGTGTTTGGATGAAGGTGTTTCCAGATGTTTAGAGCGTGTTCTCTAATGTCTTTCAGGCTGGTAAGAAGAAGAACATCTCCCACGACGTCTTCGGCACCAAGTTCGGTCGTCTGCACATGCAGAAGCAGGATCTCGGCAAGCTGCAGACCCGCAAGATGAAGGGACTGAGGAAGAGGAGGGGTCCTGTACCGGCAGAGGGCGAGGAGACAGAAGCTAAAGCCCCCAAAACAGAGAGTGCTGACCCTGACCCTACCCAGTCCTAAAGCCTCCAGTACACAGTCCTGACCCTGACCCAGTCCTAAAGCCTGCAGTACACAGTCCTGACCCTGACCCAGTCCTAAATCCTCCAGTACACAGTCCTGACCCTGACCCTGACCCAGTCCTAAAGCCTCAACTACACAGTCCTGACCCTGACACAACCTCAAGCCTCCCATACAGAGTCCTGACAATAACCCTCACCGAGCTAAAGCCTCCCACCGAGTCCGAACCCGAGTAGCACCATATG
Source organism: Gadus chalcogrammus (assembly GCF_026213295.1). Lineage (NCBI taxonomy): Eukaryota > Metazoa > Chordata > Actinopteri > Gadiformes > Gadidae > Gadus > Gadus chalcogrammus. The sequence goes on from NC_079432.1 coordinate 1,155,906, forward strand.
AATCCCCCAGATGGTTGACTCTTTAGATGAAGAGATTGATCGATCACGTGTGTGTGTCAGGATCGATGGATCGATGATTTTCTATTCATATGTTGTTACTATCTGTTTTCTGTAATAAATATGTTGTAACTTCATAAACTGTCGTGTTATCTCACATCCTATTCTTAATTTTGTTGATTTACATATTTAAAGTTTAACCTGCAAGTAAATTACTTACAGCTAGATTGAACTTTAACTTGGCCATGTTCAACATTGTTGAGCCCATCGCTTCACCAAGAATTTATATCCCTCAAAGGTTTACTGAAACTAAAATGTATGAAATGGGCCATACATGTTGATTCAGTCTATACAAATGATAGCCTTCGTCATGCTTATCTTTTTCATGGGATCAAAAATCATAAGTTGTTTTACCTTTGAAAATTATTTCACCAGTTTTGTATATCATTTGATAATTTCAGGAAATTTGTCCCGAGTTATTATTAAACCAGGATACTTTCCCAGCCACAACCAGGTGTCGCTGTTGCTCTCAGGTAATGATGTAATAAGAAATATGTATAATCAATTTGTTCGGCGATCGCAGGTAGATAACTTCCACGATACATTTAATATTACCGGATACATGCAATAAGAGACTTATAGACTTATAACTTATGTTCTTGAAACACTGTGTCACAGAATTCATGAGTCGACACGTGCTCTTAGTCATTCAATGGTTTCGTTGATATCTGAATGCTTTTCTGACGGACCAATCAGAAGCCACCTCCCCTGCCCTGACGCCCCGCCCCCTCGGGCATCTATGTATACCACATTTGCAGTGAAGACTACAGTGCGTAATACTACAGTACGACCGGAGGAGCACTCATCCTACTGTAGTGTTACCTACAGCAGACCCGTCAGCCAGGTCCAGATGGAGTCCGGATAGAGTCTCCTCCACACCAACTTCCCCCCCGGAGAACAGCCGCATTGATCGGACCAGCTGTCAGCGGACCTCGGTGGAGCGCGTCACCTTTACGGCAGAGTCTCACCTCCAGGGTCCCACGGCGTCAACCGGACCCCCAAACCACAACCCCCCCAACATCAACATGACCGAGGAGAAGGAGAAGGAGGAGAAGCAGGAGGAGCACGGGCCGGAGACGGGATGCGAGGAACCCGCAGAAGCCGACACGGAGAGCCCGGTGGGAGCCGAGGAGGAATCGCCGCTGCGGGAGGAGAAGCGGGAGAACGGAGAGGGGAGGTGCGAGCTCCAGGAGCCCCCGGCCGAGGGGGACGCCGAGCCCGAGTTCGTCCACCCGGAGGGCGGATGGGGCTGGGTGGTCATGCTGGCTGCCATGTGGTGCAACGGCTCCGTGTTCGGCATCCAGAACGCCTTCGGGATCCTGTTCCTGTCGCTGCTGCGGGAGTTCGGCTCTGAGGATGACGATGACCTCCGCTTCAAGACAGGTGAATACCTTAACGTGTATTAATGTGTGTTGATATGGGAGCGAAAAGCCCGGGGAAAGTTCACTGGAGATGTTGTCGGCTAACGCTAGCGAGTAATTTGATCTGTCGGTTCCTGGTGTGTAACACAGCAGAGTCTGCAGCATGGGACATAACACACTCTCTCTCTCTCTCTCTCTCTCTCTCTCTCTCTCTCTCTCTCTCTCTCTCTCTCTCTCTCTCTCTCTCTCTCTCTCTCTCTCTCTCTCTCCCCCCCACACACACAGAATAACTCTCACACTGACTCTCTCACACACACACCCTATTCGTTCTACTACTACACTTTTTTTTTATTACAATAAGCATTACATGCTTATTTCCAGACCACTTGTAACCAAACACACACAGTTTACCTTGTGATACATGCTATTAACAATGGCATGGTTTATGGTACCATGGTTAATGAGTAGAGGTGTACCATGCGACTTCCTTGTTTATGGTACCACGGTAGTTGAGTAGAGGTGTACCATGTCATATATGTTAATGGAGTGACCAGGACCCCACCAAGGCAGAAGCAGGTCCTTCTTCATGCCTGGGGGGGGGGGGTGAGCCGACTAGATGGTGGAGCCCCTGTCCCGCCGTTTGGGTCTGGGGGGGGGGGGGGGGGGGGGTGTTGATTAAGAAGCCGTATGCCCTCTCCAGCGGGGCTGACGCCTAATGGTGGCCGGGCGGTAGTGTCCAGGGACAGGGCCGGTGGTCTGGGGGCCGGTGGTCTGGGGGCCGGTGGTCTGGTCTGGGTCCTCGGGGTCTGGTCTGGGTCCTAGACCCGGTCAGTCTCTGGGCGCCACGTGTCTCGGTAGAAGGCGCCGTCTGGGTCCAGGGTGAGTGTGGAGCTCCGATGGGCGCCACGTGTTTCCATGGCGATCGTCTGTGTGCGGTGGAGGTGTTCTGTAGACGAGCTGTTAATCTGAACTGGTCGAACCCCCCCCCAACGCCCGAGGCCACAGTGGAGACGCCCGAGGACTTGGAGTGTGAGTGTGAGCTGAGATGAAGTTCCCAGCCCTGTGAGAAACACGTGTTGCAACATGCTCCCTGGTGCTCTACCTCCATGCCTCTTCCTGCACCTCATGCTCTAGTCTACCTCATGGTTCTCCACCTCATGGTTCTCCACCTCATGGTTCTCCACCTCATGGTTCTCCACCTCATGGGTCTCCACCTGATGTTGTTTACCTTCATGGTTCTCCACCTCATGGTTCTCCACCTCATGGTTCTCCACCTCATGGTTCTCCACCTCATGGTTTTCCACCTGATGGTTCTCCACCTGATGTTGTTTACCTTCATCGTTCTCCACCTCATGGTTCTCCACCTCATGGTTCTCCACCTGATGTTGTTTACCTTCATGGTTCTCCACCTCATCGTTCTCCACCTCATGTTGGGATGTACCCTCATGGTGTTCTACCTCATAGTGTTCTCCACCTCATGCTGCTCTACCTCCATGGTTCTCCACCTCATGGTTCTCCACCTGATGGTGGTCTATAATGGTGCTCTAACTCCTACCTTCACGTCTCTATACCTCATGCTATACCTTCATGGTTCTCCACCTCATGCTGCTCTACCTCCATGGTTTTCCACGGTACTCCACCTCCTGTTGGGTTCCACCTCAACGTCTCTACTCTCATGGATCTCCACCTCCCGTCGGGTTCTGCTTTCAGGTTCACCTGCTCCTTAAGGCCTTTGTAATGAGTCGCCTTCCATCAGATAAGTTGCGGTAAGATAAGGGTAAGATATGAGCGTACCTCCGTCTGTTAAACCTACCCTCCACCCTCACGGACGTCTGATCTTTGAACGCTGAGGCTGCTCTGATCGGATTAGCTCACAGCCCTCTGAGATGAGGACCAGAGGGAAGCCTTCTCCCCTGTCCTGAGCCCAGTCATATGAGAACCCCAAACGCACGATATTCTGATGGTTACCTGGTAACCGTGTTGTCAGGGCGACTGTCTCGTGCTGCTAGCTGTAGCATGCTGCTGTAGCACGCTTGGTCCTAAACAGACAGTCCCTCATCGGTCGCCTGACAGCAAGGTCAAAGGTTAGAAGGGGCCCGTGTTTATTTGTGTGTGAGTGTGGACCAGGTTTACAACCATATTTCAGCGGCTGAGTAGAGCACGATAAGAGTTCTGTTTGACACGTTTGATTAATAAATGCTTCGATCAGTATTCAAGGTTCAACTCAATCAATAATCAAGATGCCAGATGTGTTGCCACGGTGATATTCAAACCACTAACAGGTAGTGTTGAGCTGCTCTTTAGCCTTCGGGCCCCAACACTATCAGTCTCTAACCGCAATATCACCACAGATAAGACACCGCCCAATCACAGAGAAGACGATGACAAATCAAAGGCAAGTCACCGCCCAATCACAACAAAGCCACCGCCAATTCAAAGATAAGAGCCCGCCCATGACACAGGTCAGCCAATGGGGGGCTGCCGAGCCGGGGAGGGGTTAGCCCACCCACTATTGGCCCACGCTCCAGTGTGTCATTGGCCGACCGATCTGTCCAATGCATGGAGGTCTGGGAGGAACGCCAGGCCCTGAAACCGTTCCCCCGACCGGCCCCCGGGAGGGGCTCTGGTTGGTCCGTTCTGGACCAATGGGCAGGGGCCGAGGCTGTATTGATTGAAAGACGTCGTGAACAACAGGAGCTCCGCTTACCGCGTTGAGACCGATGGTCCCCAGGGGGACGGGGGAGGGGGGGGAGGGGGGGGCAGGGGTTCTAGGGGTGCGGGGAGGCTGAAGGGGGGAGGCTGAAGGGGGGAGGCTGGGGGAGACGGTAGGCTGAAGGGGGGAGGCTGGGAAGCCGATGCGATCGATCCCAGGGGAGGGCCGGAGTCATAATATTTGAGGAGTATCGGTGGCCGTGAGAGCGTGCTGCGCGAGGACGCCCTGTTGGCCGACGCTCAGCTGTTAGCGTAGAGTAGCGGGGAGGGGGGAGGGAACCCTACCTGGCCCAGGGGGGGGGGGGGACCTCCCCGCCGTGGTCTGGCTCACCATAACATGTTGTGGTAACATGTGGTGGGGAAACATGTTCTGGTCCTGTTCACATGTGTAGACCTTGACGTTAAAGACGCCGTGTTTTGACACCGAACCTTCATGGTTCATCACCTATGTGAGTGTGCTGTGGTGCGTGTCGTTCCAGTGGTTGAGGTCCAGCTCTCCCAGTCACTCTCGTACTCACTCCTTCACAAGCAGAGGGCGGTCAGAGCTCCTTGGCCGTAGGAAGGCCTTCAGAGTCATGACAATTGAGAAGGAGACTGGAACATTAAGTGAAGATAAAACATCTAGTCTATAGCTTATAGTCTAGACATAGGCAATAATAACCTGTAGTAGTCTAGTTATTAACCATAGAGTACTAATAACCTGTAGTAGTCTAGTTATTAACCATCATTTAGTAACGTGTTGTTGTTACTATAGAGGTCCACTGGTTATTTAATATGAATGCAAATCACTGCCAAAATGTTTTGAATTTTAAAAGCCGTTGAATTTTATATATGGAAATAAAAACACCATTGAATTTATAACACTGATCTGTCACATTTTAAAATAAGGTCATCTGAATTTCATCAGTTAGAATTCACTTCAAATTTGGCTCTTCAAAAACAAGATTTCAAATATATGTATTTGTCATTGTTCACTAATTCAGATCAGTGGTCAAAATACAAACCAGAAAATCTAATCCCTAAACTTAATACTGCATGATATTTAAACGTTTGTGTGTTTTTGTTTACATTTGTGTTTACATTTCGTTATCCAAAATGCAACCGCTTTTGAAGCTCAAACGTCCCGGCCGTGAGTCGGTTCCATAGGTTTGTTCCAAGCCGCAGCGGCGTGGGTTGGGGTTAATGTTTGACGAGGGGCTGATGTCGGGGGAGCTGAGAGCTCTGGTCAAGGTTGGGGGGGCGGGGCCTGAGCGCAGGTAAACAGAAGACCTCCACGCGCAGTCCTGTCCAGCGGCACGTACAGAGACGGGTCAGAGACGGGTCATTAAGGAGCAGGCAGGGGTTAGACAGGTTGGAGACAGGTAACTAAGGAGCAGGTAGGGGTTAGACAGTAGAGACAGGTCACTAAGGAGCAGGTAGGGGTTAGACAGTAGAGACAGGTCACTAAGGAGCAGGTAGGGGTTAGACAGTACAGAGACAGGTCATTAAGGAGCAGGTAGGGGTTAGACAGTAGAGACAGGTCACTAAGGAGCAGGTAGGGGTTAGACAGTAGCGACAGGTCACTAAGGAGCAGGTAGGGGTTAGACAGTACAGGTCACTAAGGAGCAGGTAGGGTTAGACAGTACAGAGACAGGTCATTAAGGAGCAGGTAGGGGTTAGACAGTACAGAGACAGGTCACTAAGGAGCAGGTGGGGGTTAGACAGTACAGAGACAGGTCGTTAAGGAGCAGGTAGGGGTTAGACAGTACAGAGACAGGTCATTAAGGAGCAGGTAGGGGTTAGACAGTACAGAGACAGGTCATTAAGGAGCAGGTAGGGTTAGACAGTACAGGTCACTAAGGAGCAGGTAGGGTTAGACAGTACAGAGACAGGTCATTAAGGAGCAGGTAGGGGTTAGACAGTACAGAGACAGGTCATTAAGGAGCAGGTAGGGGTTAGACAGTACAGAGACAGGTCATTAAGGAGCAGGTAGGGGTTAGACAGTACAGAGACAGGTCATTAAGGAGCAGGTAGGGTTAGACAGTACAGAGACAGGTCATTAAGGAGCAGGTAGGGGTTAGACAGTACAGAGACAGGTCATTAAGGAGCAGGTAGGGGTTAGACAGTACAGAGACAGGTCGTTAAGGAGCAGGTAGAGGGTAGACAGTACAGAGACAGGTCATTAAGGAGCAGGTAGAGGGTAGACAGTACAGAGACAGGTCATTAAGGAGCAGGTAGGGGTTAGACAGTACAGAGACAGGTCATTAAGGAGCAGGTAGGGGTTAGACAGTACAGAGACAGGTCATTAAGGGGCAGGTAGGGGTAGACAGTACAGAGACAGGTCATTAAGGGGCAGGTAGGGGTTAGACAGTACAGAGACAGGTCGTTAAGGAGCAGGTAGAGGGTAGACAGTACAGAGACAGGTCATTAAGGAGCAGGTAGAGGGTAGACAGTACAGAGACAGGTCATTAAGGAGCAGGTAGGGGTTAGACAGTACAGAGACAGGTCATTAAGGAGCAGGTAGGGGTTAGACAGTACAGAGACAGGTCATTAAGGAGCAGGTAGGGGTTAGACAGTACAGAGACAGGTCATTAAGGAGCAGGTAGGGGTTAGACAGTACAGAGACAGGTCATTAAGGAGCAGGTAGGGGTTAGACAGTACAGAGACAGGTCATTAAGGAGCAGGTAGGGGTTAGACAGTACAGAGACAGGTTATTAAGGAGCAGGTAGGGGTTAGACAGTACAGAGACAGGTCGTTAAGGAGCAGGTAGGGGTTAGACAGTACAGAGACAGGTCGTTAAGGAGCAGGTAGGGGTTAGACAGTACAGAGACAGGGCAATAAGGGGCAGGTAGGGGAGACAGGTAATGGACTCTGGGGCTGTGTGAGGCTGCACACCTGTCGTGCGTTGCACAATCAACGTGCACAGGTTGAACCAGCCACGAGGCACTCGGGGCGATCTCTGGCCTGGCAGAAGCATGTTGCACCACCTGCTCTATCTTTATCCTCAAACTTGGCAGTGAACCGGTTCCAACATCACCGCCTCAGATTATAAAGTGCCCCAGGCTCAGAGGATTCGGGATCTTACAACCTGGACCCTCGGCAGTTTATGGTTGTTCTCTGAAGGGATCCTTCCCATAATATAATCTGAGCCCGTCAGGGGCAACAACAATCCTTTAAGATGGGGCACTTTGACGGGCTGCTGCCCCATGGGGGTAACATCTTCTCACTCATTCCTGGAACAATGCCATAGACTGTTGATCAGTCCGTGGTTCACCTTTAAGAGATATTTGACCTTATGCAATATAAAATCCATTGACAGACTCAGTACTTCAAAAGTACTATTTTATGTTACAGTTTAATAGTTGCAGAGGTAGTATACGTGAGAGAGAAACCATCTCCAGAGAGATGAATGATGTGAAGGGCCCATAAAACGTAACCTGAGTAACCACGGCAAAGGGGCGGACCTGCCCACCGTCCAATCAGGAGCCAGCGGGGATCTCCTCCTCTCGGTTGGGATCTGGAAATACTTCCAGCTGCTGAGCATCATCTGGAGAACCTTCTGGACCCCCCCCCCCCCCTTCTGGACCTCCTCCCCCCCGTCTGGACCCCCTCCCCCCGGTCTGGACCCTCTCCCTTCTGGACCTCCTCCCCCATCTGGACCCCCTCCCGTCTGGACCCCCCCCTTCTGGACCCCCCCCCCCGTCTGGACCCCCTCCCTGTCTGGACCCCCCCCCTGCTCCCAGATGGAACATTCCCTCACTGCCTTACCTCCTCTGATGGTACCTTACCTCCTCTGATGGTACCTTACCTCCTCTGATGGTACCTTACCTCCTCTGATGGTACTTTACCTCCTCTGATGGTACCTTACCTCCTCTGATGGTACCTTACCTCCTCTGATGGTACCTTACCTCCTCTGATGGTACCTTACCTCCTCTGATGGTACCTTATTGCCCAAGAGAGAAGAACTCTCAGTAGAACTCTCCCTTAATATTGGACATGTTGTTATCTGTTCTGATTCTACTTTATTAACCTCCGAGATAAGGGCGGTATGTGCTTCAGTAAGGGAATGCTCAGTCTTGGGTTCAAGGCCGTGTTGCAGGTTCACTGGAAGTTGTGATTAAAAGGTACATAAAGCACTCAAAATATATAAAATGTCTTCAACATACTGAACTGAACCCTCTCTTACTAGTCTCTACTCTCAAGGGTCTCGATGCGGCTTTGGTCCGTGTCTCCCCAACGTGATGTCATGCAATGCATTCTGGGGGAAATGAGAATCAATAGCAAACCGCTAAAATAGTACCTGCTTTTTGGTATTACATTCCGTTTTGTGATACCTAACTACATTAAATACAATGGATAACAGTTCAAATCTTTACTACCAACAAGCAAATTGTACAAAATAAACCCTGCAACACAGCCTTTACTATCGTAGCATCAGAACACATATTAACCCTAGACAGAACAGTCCCTTACGATAGGACCTACTGCCTGAGATACAGGGAGGCTGAGGGAGATACAGGTAGACTGAGGGAGATACAGGTAGACTGAGGGAGATACAGGTAGACTGAGGGAAGTACAGGTAGACTGAGGGAGGTACAGGTAGACTGAGGGAGGTACAGGTAGACTGAGGGAGGTACAGGTAGACTGAGGGAGATACAGGTAGACTGAGGGAGGTACAGGTAGACTGAGGGAGGTACAGGTAGACTGAGGGAGGTACAGGTAGACTGAGGGAGGTACAGGTAGACTGAGGGAGGTACAGGTAGACTGAGGGAGGTACAGGTAGACTGAGGGAGGTACAGGTAGACTGAGGGAGATGCAGACCTGATCAAGGAGTGAGTCAAGGCAATAAACAGGGTCCTGGTGAGGTTGTTATAATCCGGTTTATGTAGCGCTTTAATGTACCTGAACCTGGTGCTCCACGCTGCTGTGGAGGAGGTCTCCCCAGGTGATGGTTGAAATGTGGGCGGGATTAAAAAGGGATTCGCCGACGTCAGCAATCTCTCGAACCAATCTGATCGTCGAGTGAACCGGTCGAACGATTAACCAACCAATCGGATTCAGCGGAAGCTTTAAGCGTTCTGCGTTTAAAGAACTTGAATACACCTACAAATGGACGTTTGTGAATTAGCATCATAGCTAGTAAAAAGCTATTCCGCTATTCAGTTCGGCAGGTTGGACTGAATGTCGGAGGGCGTTGTAAACACAGGTCACACAGGTCCATGTTGGACCCATAGGGAGACTTTCCTTAGGTCTTTTGAACAAACATCTCCATGTTTGTGAACGTTTATCTGTAGTCTAATTCTGGTGTGTGGACAATGAGGCGCCTCACTTTGACGTTGGTACGTGAACGACCGGGGGAGGGGGCCACTCCAGCCCTCCAAGAAGGAAGTGGAGGATTCGAGGAAGTGGGAATACTTTAGCCTTTGTTGGGCTTCATTGACCGAGGGGGGGGGGGGGGGGGGGGGGGGGAGAAAGGGAGTAAGGGGGAAGTGAGAACGAGGGAAGTTTGGCCGCATTGACTGAGAGAGAGGGGGGTGGGGGAGGATAGGGAGTAAAAGGGGAGAGAGGGAGTGAAGACGAGGGAAGAGAGGGAGGGACAAAGAGGGGAGACAGAAGGAGGGGGGAGGGAGAGAAAGGGAAGAAGGGAGAGAGAGGGAGGGGGATGGGGCCAGGATGCCGGAGCCAGGATATAATCCAGGCTCTGGCATTCGCACAACTACAGTATTCACCATAAACACACATCTGGTATTCTTTATTGTGCAGCTGTTTCTCTCGCTCTCT